>NW_028261386.1:128864314-129038255 GCF_051295495.1 Thamnophis sirtalis
ACTCATCTTCAATCACAATTCAAAGTGCTAATATCTATCATTAAGTTCTGATGCAGAATGTTGTGTTATCCTCTATGTCAGGGGTGTTAAACTGGTGGCTCGTGGGCTGGATGCATCATTGTATTGTATTGTATTGTATTTGGTTTATTTGTATGCCGCCCTTCTCCAGGAGGGACTCAGGGCGGCGAACAACTCAGGGGGGAAAGGGAACATAAACAACAGTACACATAATTAAAATACACGAAAATCACACAGCCATACCAGTCGAGTAAAGGTTACTGTTTATGAAGATGCTGTTTTATTTATTTTCAACAGCAAATAGTTAAGAGCTGTTATTTGCCATATGAAAAATAAATTTTATAGCTTGCTGGGGACTTGTAGATATTTTTTTGTGCTTAGAAGAAACACAGGTCTGTAATAGCGATTCTGACTGGCATTTGGTATGAAAGTTCTGGGGTTCCACCACAAAACCGCGTTCGACTAAAGCGCGCTCGACAAAACCGCGTACCTGACGTCATCACAGCGCGACGAAAAAAGCATGCTGTGAGCACTAAACCTAAAATTAACCCCTAAACCTAAACCTAACCCCCCGAAACCTAACCCTAAACCTAACCCTAAACCTAACCCTTAACCTAACCCTAAACCTAACCCTAACCCTTAACCTAACCCTAACCCTAACCCTAACCCTAACCCTAACCCTAACCCTAACCCTAACCCTAACCCTAACCCTAACCCTAACCCTAACCCTAACCCTAACCCTAACCCTAACCCTTATCTTAACGTGAAATGGCTTGCTTTCAAAGTGCTTTTTAAAGCGCCCTTTTTTCTCCGCAGTCGCTGTTGTCGCGCTGCTGATGACGTCAGCGACACGCTTTAATCAGGCGTGCTTTAGTGGACCGCGGTTTTGTCGTGCCACGAACTTCTGGACAGACTAGGTTTAATACATAGCTTTTGAAGGAACAGCTTTCTATCTTTGCTTAAAGAACAGAATGATATCTTAGTTGGCTTAGCTGAAGCCCTTGGCTTCGAGAACCTCAACCAAGTCACCACTCCTGTTCAGTTTTGAGTACCATTGTTGTTCCTGATGTCAACTTGATTGACACCCGTCTGTGAACATTGGACACTGAAAAACTTACTGAGCTATTTCAAACCTTTGGGATGGCAATCAGGGGTGGGTTGCTCCCGGTATTACTGCCAGTTCGGTGCATGCAAAAAAATTCCACGTGCGCATTTGCACAAAAAAATATATCTGTGCATGTGCGAAATGTTTAAAAAGGGGAAAAAAATTACATGTGTGCAATTATAATTGTTCTGCGCATACGCAGAACTGAAAATCAAGATGGCAGTCCTGTAGGAGAAACGGTTTGGGGGCGTGGCAGGCCTGGGGCGCTGCTGGTTCCAGCGACCCAGATCTCTAAACCACTACCAGTTTGGCCGAACCATTCCAAACCTGTAGGAACCCCCCTATGATGACAATCCAAGAAGCTTTTATCCCCCAGGATCCCATGTCCTTGAGGTTGATGGCTATAATGTTATCCATTCAGCCATGTTCGACTTTTGGCGGGGTTTTTTTGGTGGGGGGGCAAGGTCTGTCTTCTTTTATTTTTGTTTCCTTACATAGCCTGCTTTGCTTTCCTTGATTGCTAGGTTATCTCCTGCCTTTTGTTCAGAAGCACAAGGCATCCTGCATAGCCACCACTCCTCCTGTGGCTGAAATTATGGCTCTTTGGCTGACATCCAAAGGCTGAACCCAGCTGCTGAAGAAAGAAAGAATTCTGTACCTTGGAAGAGCAAAGATAATTCACCTATAAGCACTCTCGCACACCAGCTGAGCCAAGACTCGCATTTGAAATTCAGTGTTGACCCAGGCATACAGAGGTCACTTGATTTCTTCTTGCTTTATTTTTCAGCCTCTGTAAATGGAAAATCAGAGCTTTCCTTGACTTGTTCATATAAATTATGAAAAGGCCAGGATGTTGGTTTGATGCCTCGAATCTTTTTAAGTAAAAAGGGCAGCTACTCGGCGTGTGACCACTCCAAGAACGCTGCCTTAAATCTTCTGCTTTACCAACCGTTGTAGCAAAATTCATATATTCCGTTCATCTATTTTTCTTTTAATAAGCACGGATGCTTTATTTAACTTGTACTAATTCTCCCACCTTTTGGCTCACTGTTTCTTTTTTTTTCTTTTCTTCTTAATGGCTTCCTTCATGTATCAAGAACTGGCCAAACATGAGGTGATGAATCTAAATCAGTTGCGCCCCTTCTGAGATCGGGATGCTCTGTGCACAGTCACTCATGCCCTCGTCCTTTCTCGCCTGGACTACTGTAACGCTCTCTACATGGGGCTGCCCTTGAAGAGTACCCGGAGGCATCAACTGGTCCAGAATGCGGCTGCGCGGGTGATCATGGGGGTGCTCCCATGTTGCGCCCCTTTTAGGCAGCCTGCATTGGTTGCTGGTTGTCGTCCAGGTGCGATTCAAGCAGGGGTGGGTTTCAACTGGTTTGCGGCGGTCCCCGCGAACCGGTTGGTCGGCGAACCCGGAAGTAAGTAACTTCCGGGAACGGCGAAGGGCCCACCCACCCGACCGCGCTCCTTATCTGGTTTTGACAAGTTCTGTGCTTCCACGCATGCGCAGGACGCATACAGCGCCTGCGCGATCCTCCAGGAGCAGCTGGAGCATTGCACAGATGCTAGTACGGTTGGAACGGGGCGAGAAACCCACCCCTGGATTCAAGGTACTAATTATGACCTTTAAAGCGCTCCATGGCTTAGGCCCAGGATACCTGCGAGACCACCGGTAGCCTCCCACCGTCCAGTGCTATCCCACAGAGTTGGCCTCCTCAGGGTGCCGTCGGCCAGACAGTGTCGGCTAGCAACACCCAGGGGGAGAGCCTTCTCTGTGGGAGCACCTTCCCTCTGGAATGAGCTGCCCCCGGAGCTTCGTATAATCCCCAACCTCCGGCCCTTCCGACGCGCCCTAAAAAGTTGGCTTTTCCAGCAAGCCGGCCTGGCCTGAACAAAACAAAATAAATTATTGGTCACTGTTAATTTTAATTCGAATTTTAAATGTTATTGTTAATCTTAATTGGGTTTGGTTTTTTTTGGATACTCTATCTAATTTTTTTTAACTTTTGTAATATGTGTTTCTTTTTTAATGTTGTACGCCGCCCTGAGTCCTTTGGGAGAAGGGTGGCATATAAATCCAATAAACAAACAACAAACAAACATAAATAAGAACGAGGCACTAAAGAAGCATTTGCTTAACTCCATGATGTCTGTTTCTCCCTTGGGGGAGGCTCCTGTTTCTTGCAAATTCTACCTTCTACCTCCTCACTCACCTGCCTTCCAGTTGGAAAGGATTCCTGGGGAGCCCAAACGGAGGAAAAAACAGACAATGAAGATAAACTGAGCCAGAATCTCCTGAGTAAAATCTCCAGGAAGAAAAAAAAATGGTGGGGGAAGAGGAAAATCCGCTCTGCACTTATTTACTTATTTACTTCATAATATTCTTCCCATTGCCCCAGAGATCTAATTTATTGACAGAAAACACGGCTCTTTTTCTGGAACGCAGACATGAAAGGAAAGAGGAAAAAAGAGAATCTTTGTTGTATAATCAAATAGAATCTTCACTTGGGCAACAAACCTCAGCACCTTAAAAAATGGAGCATCTACAGCAGTGAATGGCTAATCTTTTTCACCTCGTGTGCCAAAATCATGTGAGCTACACCTCACCCCCCCACCCATGGCCCATTTTGGGCCTAGCAGGCCTCCCTGAAGCCTCCTGAAACCAAAACCTGGGGTGCTGGGGGAGCCCTCGCACTCCCCCATCCCCTGCACATATGCGCATGACCCCACCCCACCCCGCACATGTGCACACATCTCCCACATGCACGTCACAGACCCAAACATCAGCTGGCCGTCGGGAGGTGTGTTGTAGAAAAAACAGGACACGCAAGCCAGCTCTTCAGGGAAGGAATAGTTTATTGCGCATGTTCAGAGACAAAGGCCTGAACCACGAGTGACAGGCAGGAAATCCCTTATATAGTTTATCGCGTTCAGATGAAGCCATCTGTTAGTTTTGGAAACACCCCTCAAGATTCGCCCTTAAGTTACAGCAATATTATTTCTACAGAAGGTTATAATACATAGTCAGCTAACGGAGCAGGGTTGCTCGTATTTTGAGGAAGTTAAATGTGTCTTCCAGACAGTCAAGCCAGCAAATACATTAAAATAGAGACTTTGCTTCAGCAGGTTTCATGTGCCTCTAACCCGTGTCTAACCGCACCATGTCTTAAAAGCAAACCTTTGCAATTTCTATATATGAACAGTTAAAGCTTAATATCATGAGACCCTAGTTTGGTTCAGGCTTGAGGCTTACCTTGGTTCAGCCTGCTACCTCAGGTGCACACGCATGCACAGTGGAGCTCAGCTGGCAACAGCTCGCGTGCCCGCAGAGAGGGCTCCACGTGCCACAGGTGACATAGGTTCGCCATCACAGATCTACAGCACGTATTACCTTAAAGCAGAGATGGGGAACTACGGCCCTTTTATTACTTATGGACTTCAACTCCCAGATATTCCTTGCGAGACCGCCTGCTGCCAATTACCTCCAACAGACCGATTAGATCCCACAGATTAGGCCTCCTCCGAATTCCATCTACTGGCCAATGCCGATTGGCTACCACCTGGAGGAGGGCCTTCTCTGTGGCTGCTCCGGCCCTCTGGAACGAGCTCCCCGTGGAGATTCGGACCCTCACCACCCTTCAGGCTTTCCGCAAAGCCCTTAAAACCTGGTTGTTCCGACAGGCCTGGGGCTGACGGGTGCCCCGCTCCTGCTCGAATTGTGTGGTTGTTGAGTGTTTTTTAAACTGTTTGTAGTTGTTTGTCCGTTGTTTTTTTCCCTCCTGTTTGTATTCCCCCCCCCTACTTTGGTTTGTGAGCCGCCCTGAGTCCCTCCGGGAATAGGGCGGCATAGAAATGCAATCAATCAAATCAATCAAATCAATTCCTGGGCCAGCCTGTTTTCTGAGCTATGTTAAAAGCAGGGCTGCATCCAATTCAACAATCGCAATCTGTGCCAGGCCATGCAGATCTCTGTATGCGGCTCTCTGATAGCAAAACATGAAAACTCTCTTGTGTGCATTGGATGAACCAGCGAACATGAGATAAGATTGCAGGCAGTGGGACTTTGCTGCTAAAAAGGAAGCCCATGTTTCTGCCCTTGCCTTACATCAGTCCTTAAATTGTACTAACTCATTCATGACTATTGATGCTGATGCTCAGCTTGGATGCAACAGTGAAGCAAAAGATTGGGATTCGGATGCATGGACAATTTGGTAGTCTGTCATGTACATTGCTACTTTCTCTGCTTCCCTATAGCATCTCTATCTCCTCTGCACACTGCTGCTCTTTTAACGTGAGATGTGGCTGGTCCATTTCGTTTAGGTAGTATCTGGCAACAAAGCTCCCTATGTATTCTAATACTCATCTAAGTGTTCCCTAGCAGAATGTCGAGCTATCCGTGACCCGTCAAAACCGCGGAGGACAAAATCGCGCTCGACGAAAGCGCGCATTTGACGTCATCACAGCGCGACGAAAAAAAATAAAAATTGAAATAAAATTAAAATTAAAGCAAGCCGATTCACATAAAGGTAAGGGTTAGGTTTAGGGTTAGGGTTAGGGTTAGGTTAAGGGTTAGGGTTAGGTTTAGAGTGTTAGGGTTACGTTTAGCGTTAGGTTAAGGGTTAGCGTTAGGTTTAGCGTTAGGTTAAGGGTTACGTTTAGGTTAGATTTAGGGTTAGGTTAAGGGTTAGGTTTAGGGTTAGGTTTAGGGTTGGGTTTGGGGGGGGTTAGGGTAAGGTTTTCGCTTTATTTTTACATTTTTCGATCACAGCGCGATGTTTTCGTCGCGCTGTGATGACGTCAAATGCGTGCTTTCGTCGAGCACGATTTTGTCCTCCGCGGTTTTGTGGTGGAACCGAGCTATCATGGCTTCAACCAGGATGTTCTTTTGCGAAGCTCCTGCTGTATCAATAGTCTGTGGACAGCTTATTTAATTTCATTTAATTCTTTGTTGTGAATCTTGTCTTTCCATTCCACTTTGATTAAAATCAGAATTAGAGCTCTCCCATCATTCATATTTCCTGGAAAACCTAAAACATTATTGCTAAATGTAAAAATAAAAATTATTCTGGCTTTGTTTTTTCAGAATGATTCTTCCAAAAGCAAATGTAAACCGCATGTGGTCCCTCGTTTCCAACTCAAGGAGACTCTTTTTTTCCCAGAGTTATGCCGGGAATGGGATCTGGGAAGTCGGAAGGGGGCTAGGGAGGGGGGTTCATGGGGGGAGGGTGGGAGGATGGAGAGATAGTTTCAATTTTTAAAACAATAAGAATGCACTTGTATACTGTTGCTCTTTTTTCTTTTTTCTTTTTTTTCTTTTCCTTTTCTTTTCCCTTTTTCTTTCTCTTTTCTTATAATTTTAGTGTAAAATACAAATTGAATAGATTAATGAATAGTAGAAATACACCGAAGTGAGGAGTAGAGGAAAGAAGAGGGAGGAGTTAAGAGGGAGTGAGAAGGGAATGTAAGGAGGGTGAGATGGTGGGAAGGGGAGAAAGGAATGTCTGAGGGGGAGGGGAAGTAGAAGAGGGGGATGCTGGAGGGGAGAAATGAAAGTTGGAGGGGGAGAAGAAAGGGTGTATGGAGGATCGAAGTGTTATGTTGGTTTTCCATGGTGGAATAGAAGATGAGTTGTGTTTATTGCTTTTTTAATTGCACAGTATATAAGTGATTGTATAAAAAGGAAAAGGAAAATGAAATAAAACAGTTTTTTTTCAGAAGGAGACTCTTTTTTTCCCCTAACAAGGTGCAACATTTCTTTAATCTTTTTACCACCCTGTAATCATTTAATATTGGGATTGTCAGGGTGACTTAATAGAGCTGAGCATTCACTGGCCCGATGCCCAACCTGACACCTACGTGGAGTTCACAGCAGGTATTTTCTCTTTGTGCCCTCAGAGAGAAACATCTGCCGTTACCTAGGATTAAACTCTCAACCTTCCTGAGTGGGAGGCAAGCATCTTCAAAACTCGGCCACCATGCTGCTCATAACATGACCCGACATGTGACAGTGAAATGAACAGGTACAAAAGGAAGAACACTTAATTCTGCATGCAACGGGTTTTACAAGCCTCAGTGGAATTCTTCGCTGAGACCTTGCGCATGTAGTAATTAATTTTATGCAATTCAGCACCATCTGCAGATGCATTATTTCCTTTAAAAGCTACCTTAATTTGATGTAAAGATTGGAATTGTTAGGAGATTTTTACAAAGCAAAAAAGAATTTACATCCTGTTTGTGTCAAAACAATTAGATAAAGAAGTTAAACAGTAGTGAGCAAGTGAACTTTTTTTCCATCTTTTTTTTTATTGACTGGAAAAGAAATTCCAGTAATAGATTTTTGTTTTGTTTTGTTTTGTTTTTAAGAGCCGGCAAATAGTCATCTGAAAATCTTATAATAGTTTTGTAAGCCAGAAACCTGAACAAATTAATGATCCGGTGCTTCAACAAATGCATTGAAGCATTTGTTTTTAGTAGTTTCTGAGATCATTCAGTTTAATCACAAATCCTGTTTCATTATACCAGTTCTGCTGATTCAATTCTTAAAGATGTGTATGAAATAACCAAGAAAAATTATCCATCACACCACAGATCATATATTTTTCTGTATGTGACTGAATGTAAACTAAAAATGAGTAGCCAGCTCTATATGGACACAGCCCAGAGTAACTGTTCAGTTGGTGGCCTTAGAAATCTAGATAAATAGAAGCTCTGTGATACATGCAACAATGAAGGACAGTCTGCAGACAAATTCTTTTTTGGGGAACCTAAATTGATCCTCAGAGACAAATGTGAAATAAATCCAAGATAGAACCTCAATATCTAAAAGATATCTGTCTTTAGCTTAAACAGGATAGGTCCCAAGATCTTTATTTTTATTGCTTTTTTTTGCAGCTCAGTTTTTAATAGATACAATTTTAAGTGTTTGAACTGCAGTCTTGCCAATATTTCGAATTAAACTTGTTTGGCACTCTTTTTAGTAGCAAGGTGGCAAAAAGAGCCGAGGTGGCGCAGTGGGTAGAGTGCAGTACTGCAGGCCATTTTAGCTGACTATGATCTGCAGTTCAGCGGTTGAAATCTCACCGGCTCAAGGTCGACTCAGCCTTCCATCCTTCCGAGGTGGGTGAAATGAGAACCCGGACTGTGGGGGCAAGTTGCTGACTCAATTTGCTAAAAAAAATTGTAAACCGCTTAGAGAGGGCTGAAAGCCCTATGAAGCGGTATATAAGTCTAATAAATAAATAAATAAATTTAAATGGAATATGTAAACTCTTGTCAAAGAGGAAGAAGCATATTCTCTGAGAGTCACAAGTGACATTACAACACAGAAATGGGCTGCCAACATCTGTAATTTCAGTTCTCCTGTTTCATTGTAGTCCATATTATCCTTATATTTGTTTCAATTTAAGACTAGGATAATCCAGGTTCAAACATCATGGAGACACTGCAAAATCACCAACAGATTACCAAAAAGGAAGGCAGGTAATCTGTGCATTTGTTTCAGACAATGGCATATGTAGAGGGCAGTTAAAATTTGCAAGATAATACATAGGGTATAGCTATCCAATCCCCGCCGTTTTGCATATGTGCTGATGTCACACACAAACAAGAGGGGATTAGATAGCTGTTCTGACCCCCCTCGTTCCACACCAAAGCACACTCCGAGCCAACAGATAGCAAAGCATCTTCTCCTCTCACCCTATATTTTAAATTATTTTTCAGTTGGACTCTGTCTAAATAGCTCTTCAAATACTCCAATGACTCCAAATAGCCCTCTGGTGACATAGTTAATCTCGGTTGGACAGTGGAGCTTCTAACAGACTTGTTTATTTAGCTGATGGAAAGACCCAAATTGGAAAGCTTTAATGTTTAGTGTTCCAATTGCACTTGAACAAAATCCACAGCTTAATGGGCTGTTCTCATTAACCTATCCTATATAAAAGTAAAGATTCCCTTGAGTTAAGTTCGGTTTCTACATCTTAGACACATTCATGCAGTGTCTGTTTCTTGGCAAAAATTGAGAAGTAATTTTCTGCTGCCTTTTTTTTAACTAGTATGCTTGTTCCAATTTCCAAGCCAAGCCTAACCCTACAGTCAGTGGTGGGATTCAATTAATTGAACAATTGGTTCACCCAGGGTCAAGTTGGCTGTTGTGGGAAGCATGGCCCATCCCTGTCCTCCAGCTCCACCACACATGCAGGATGATTCTCCCACAATGGCCAATCTGACCCTGGACCAGCCACTCTGTGGCTTGTTTATCCATTACAGTGCACCGCCCAGGATCCACTTTGACAGTGGGGGGGTGGATAATTTACTAACCGGTTCTCCTGAACCAGTGCAAACCGGCTGAATCCCACCACTGCCTACAGTATAAATGTCCTTCTGAGCTCTATACTAATCCTCTCCAACTTTGCTTAAATGCTGTGACTCGACAAAAGGGCGAATGACAAAAACGCGCCTGACTAAACCATGTCGCTAAAACCGTGACGTCATCAACGCGCCGACAACAGCGCAACAACAACAGTGCGGAGACAGAAGGGCGATTTCAATTGACAGAGGGGCAATTTAAGTTAAGGTAAGGGTTAGGGTTAGGTTTAGGGTTAGGTTTAGGTTTAGGGTTAGGGTTAGATTTAGGGTTAGGGTTATGGTTAGGGTTAGGGTTAGGGTTAGATTTAGGGTTAGGGTTAGGGTTAGGGTTAGGGTTAGGGTTAGGGTTAGGGTTAGGGTTAGGGTTAGGGTTAGGGTTAGGTTCAGGGTTAGGGTTAGGGTTAGGTTCAGGGTTAGGGTTAGGGTTAGGGTTAGGGTTAGGTTTAGGGTTAGGTTTAGCGTTACATTTAGGGTTAGATTTAGGTTTAGGGTTAGGTTTAGTTTTACAGCACGCTTCTGTCGCCGCGCTATTGTCGGCGCGATTCAGCGCTCATTCGTCGGAGCGCTTTAGAACACGCGGTTTTGTCACCGTGGTTAGTCAGGTTCAGTTTAGTCAGGCACGGTTTTGTCGTTCGCCCTTTTGTCGGTGAACCCTTAAATGCATATCAACATTGACTGACATCAAGATTTGTTTGGAAAGATTACTACCCTATAAGGACAAAAGCTGTAAATTCTGCACCTTTGTTTCATTAACATGCTGCTATATTTGAAATAGAGAGCTTGAAATGTAACACCAGAAACTAACCGAAATAATAATTTATAGTAGGGAACTCTATTTTGCTGAAATCACAAGAATGTAAGGTAATTGTAAACTGTGCTGATGAAGTGCTATTGCTATTGTTGGTTAATTACTTGTTTTGCTTGATATTTTCTGAAGAAATAAAGAAAATCGACAGTTCTCATAATGAACCTTCTCAATGGTTTGTTTTCCATATTTCCTAAGGGATATAAGTTGATGTAATGTAAGAAATTGATACAATTCTTATTATAGCTGCCAGGTTCATTATAATAAAACACTGGCAAACTAAAATATCCCTTTCTTTGGATCTGTGGTATTTAAATGGGTAAGAAACTACTCTGACTGAAAAATTGAAACAACAAAGAGTTTTGAAAACTTAACAAGAAAAACAAAAATCTCCAGAAATAATGCTCACCATTTATTAATGAGATTAACTGTGTTTATCCTAATACCTCCCCTTTTGTCCACACCAAATGTTTCTCAATCTTCTTAACTTTGGGTGTGTGGGCTTCAATCAGAGGTGGGTTCCTACCAGTTCGCACCTATTCGGTAGAACCGGTTCGTCAAATCTACCGAACTGGTTAGAAGAGGTTCCACCAGTGGACCCGGAAAGCAGGCCACACCTACAGAAGAGGTTCCAAAAAAATTTGAAACCCACCACTGACACACACACACACACACACACACACACACAGAGAGAGAGAGAGAGAGAGAGACTGACACAGAGAGAGAGAGAAAGAGAAAGAAAGGAAGAAATAAATAAAAAAAGAAAAAAGAAAAAGTGAGGGAGAGATGAAAGAAAAAAGAAAAAAGGGACAGAGAGACAAAAGGAAGGAAAGAGAGAGAGAGAGAAAGAAAGAAAGAAAGAAAGAAAGAAAGAAAGAAAGAAAGAAAGAAAACACATGGCCTGCAAGCCACTCCCACCAGGTCACATGGCCAGCAAGCCACTCCCACAAAGGAGGCCACACCCACAGAGTAGGTTCCAAAAAATTTTGAAACCCACCACTGACACACACACACACACAGACACATACAGAGAGAGAGAGAGAGAGACAGACTGACAGAGAGAGAGAGAGAGAAAGAAAGGAAGAAATAAATAAATAAAGAAAAAAGAAAAAAGAAAAAGTGAGAGAGAGATGAAAGAAAAAAAGAAAAAAGGGACAGAGAGACAAAAGGAAGGAAAGAGAGAGAGAGAGAGAGAGAAAGAAAGAAAGAAAGAATTTAAGAAAGAAAGAAAGAAAGAAAGAAAGAAAGAAAGAAAGAAAGAAAGAAAGAAAGAAAGAAAACACATGGCCTGCAAGCCACTCCCACCAGGTCACATGGCCGGCAAGCCACTCCCACAAAGGAGGCCACACCCACAGAGTAGGTTCCAAAAAAATTTGAAACCCACCACTGGCTTCAATGCCCCAAATTCCTCAATTGGCTGTATGCTTTTTGCAATTCTGTTTTTATTTAATTTTATTTAAGGGTTTTTTGATTTGCAAAACATGGAAACATGCTTCAGAGATGCTGCGGAAGGTGTATAAAAATATCCCTTGTCCTTTTTTCATGCAGCATTAGCTGTTCTGAAATTTCTCTAAGCAACCTTTAAACTTCAGAAGGCTCCCCTGTTGAGCTAAGTATTCTTGCTGCACAGCAGAAAAAAAATTATTTTTATTTTGAACAAAAGAAGTCCTTAAGAGCAGTAAGTCAGGACTGCAAAAATCTCACTTCTTCACTCAAGGGAAGAAAGGAAAATAAATATCAAAACCAGCAAAATGCAGTGGCAGAATCAGAAAAAAATTAATAACCTTTTTAAAATTAATAATGCAAATAAGCATAGAATGTCAAAAATTATTACTAAATTGGGGAAATCGATTAATATTTGCAAATAATTGAGTCATTCATTCATTCATGATTTATGTCTCATTGTCTATATGCCGATGCAAATAGATACTAAACAAAATTTAACTTCCTAAATCCATAGTAATTCTGATGGGTTCAGAATTTTCAATGGAAAAATACAGATAGAAAAAAGATCAAAGGGTTGTCACAGAACCCTCAACAAAACCATCAAATCCATGTTGCTATGAAAGAAACAATCTCCCTGTTCTGAACTAGGCTTCCTGATACAGTAAAAAAGCACACACAATCCTAAAAACCCTCTTTGCATTTCAATTATGTTCATACACAGCCCGTAATGAGTCCCAAATAATTGGAAAGAGTCCTACAGTAGGCTGCCAAAGTCCTTCGGGATAAGGCTAATCAGCACCCACCTGGATCTTCCTTGAAATGCTGCCAAAGACTTCATTGACAATTAGCTTGGCGGTTCCACCACAAAACCGTGGTAGACTAAAGCGCGCTCGACGAAAGCTCGTACGTGACGTCATCACAGCGCGACGAAAACAGCACGCTGTGAGCGGTAAACTTAAAATTAACGCGTAAATCTAAACCTAACCCCCCCAAACCTAACCCTAAACCTAACCCTAATCCTAATCCTTAACCTAACCCTAACCCTAATCCTATACCTAACCCTTAACCTAACGCTAAACCTAACGCTAACCCTTAACCTAACCCTAAACCTAACCCTAACACTTAACGTAACCCTAACCCTAACCCTAACCCTAACCCTAACCCTAACCCTAACCCTAACCCTAACCCTAACCCTAACCCTAACGCTAACCCTAACCCTAACCCTAACCCTAACCCTAACCCTAACCCTAACCCTAACCCTAACCCTAACCCTAAACTTAACCCTTACCTTTATGTGAATCGGCTTGCTTTAAAAGCGCTTTTTAAAGCGTCCTTTTTTCTCCGCGGTCGTATTTGTCGCACTGCTGATGATGTCAGGTACGCGCTTTAATCGGGCGCGCTTTAGTGGACCGTGGTTTTGTCGTGCCACGAGCTTGGCAAGGTCACGTGGAGCAGAGTCAAAAACGGAGCTTCAGAAGGTAAACTGACCAGCATGAACCAAGCTGCTTCCAGCAAAGGCTCCTGTCCTTTTGCTCCTCCTTTATGTCTTTTGGGAGGGGCCAATCACCTCCAAGCCTTACTCCCAAGTCGCCCCTTCTATCTTAACTGTTCTTGCCTTCTGGCAGCTCTGCGCATGCACGCACTGGGAACAGGAACCCTGTTCCTCTGCCTCGCTGCTGTCTTGACTCTGGAGGCTCTGGAAGCAGCACATAACTCTTAGATGGCTCTGCCCGCCCGCTCTGCCTCTGATACAGAGCCCTCATCTGAGCCCTCCCCAGACCAGGACTGGCACATGTTCCTCCCCAACCTCTTCTCTGTCCAAGGTGGCACAGTGGTTAAATGCAGCACTGCAGGCTACTTCAGCTGACTGCAGTTCAGCAGTTCGGCTGTTCAAATCCCACTAGGCTCAAGGTTGACTCAGCCTTCCATCCTTTCGAGGTGGGTAAAATGAGGACCCGGATTGTTGTTGGGGGCAATATGCTGACTCTGTAAACTGCTTAGAGAGGGCTGAAAGCCCTATGAAGCGGTATATAAGTCTAACTATTGCTACTATTACTATTGCTCTGCTGCCAGCTCCACAGGCCACCAGCAGACCACAACACTCCATTTTGGAATCCTCACAGAAGGAATCAAACATTGCCAATTTTTTTAGGGGAACAATCTATGGGTATCTAATACAGTTGTAAACAAAGTGATCCTTATCCGCTAACCTGAGAACCTCAATTAAACAACAGTGAAAATAAAACATGATTGAGAAGATAGTCTTTTTGCCCCAAAAAAATCTTTTTTAAAAAATATATATTTTATTATTTTTACATTTAAAACAATGCCGTATCGCAGAGTTGAAGTGACAGCTCCCCAGGGCTGAAGAAATTAACCCTATTTCTCTAGTAAACCAGATGTGCAAATGAATGTCATCCTCATGTATTTCCAAAATTCTACCTAATTTTGCGTGACAGATGCTTCAGGGGGGGGGGGAACTATCTACCACAAAAGAAATTTCATTAGGAAGGAAAGAAAAGTTTCAGAACCACCCAATTGTAGATTAGGTCATTCTAATTTTCAGAATTAATAGTTTGCTTCCCAGTATTGCACCTTGCTTTTAAGATAGCTTTAACTTTCAATTAACTCTCAATTCCTGGCAAATAGATGGGGAAGAAATAGAGGTAGTGACAGATTTTATTTTCCTGGGCTCCAAGATCACCGCAGATGGGGATTGCAACCAAGAAATTAAAAGACGCTTGCTCCTGGGGAGGAAAGCTATGGCAAATCTAGACACCATACTAAAAAGCAGAGACATCACCCTGCCAACAAAAGTGTGTATAGTCAAGGCTTTGATTTTCCCAGTTGCAATGTATGGTTGTGAAATTTGGACCATAAGAAAGACTGAGCACTAAAGAATTGAGGCATTTGAACTACGGTGCTGGAGAAGACTCCTGTGAGTCCCTCGGACTGCAAGGCGATCCAACCAGTCAGTCCTAGAGGAGATCAACCCTGACTGCTCTTTAGAAGGCCAGATCCTGAAGATGAAACTCAAATACTTTGGCCACCTAATGAGAAGGAAGGACTCACTGGAGAAGAGCCTCATGCTGGGAAAGATTGGGGACAAAAGAAGAAGGGGACGACAGAGAATGAGGTGGCTGGATGTAGTCACTGAAGCAGTAAGTGTGAGCTTAAATGGACTCCAGTGGATGGTAGAGGATAGGAAGGCCTGGAGGAATGTTGTCCATTGGGTCATGATGGGTTGGACACGACTTCGCAACTAACAACAACAAATAGAGTTCTTTCTCATAGAATCCAGAGCATGCAAAAAGCGAGAACAGGGAAACTGGCAATCATGGACCCTGCAAAGTCTGGATCTATATCTGAAAAAGTGTTTTTTGTATTATAGCAATAGCAATAGCAATAGCAGTTAGACTTATATACCGCTTCATAGGGCTTTCAGCCCTCTCTAAGCGGTTTACAGAGTCAGCATATTGCCCCCAACAACAATCCAGGTCCTCATTTTACCCACCTCGGAAGGATGGAAGGCTGAGTCAACCTTGAGCCGGTGAGATTTGAACAGCCGAACTGCAGAACTGCAGTCAGCTGAAGTAGCCTGCAGTGCTGCATTTAACCACTGCGCCACCTCAGCTCTTATTAATTGGAAAAATAAATTGTTGCAAAAGTTGGAAGCCAGGCGCAGTGTGAAAATTCAACTGGTGGAGCGCAAGACCCCTTCGGAAGGAAAAAGGAACAGGAGAAGAGAAGGGATGGGTGCTCACACTCGGGCATTGTGGAAAAGGGTCTATGACAATTCACCCCATACAACTCACCATGACCAACTTGCCATGGCCAACTCAGTGTGGGACAACCCGCCACAGCGGACTCACCCCAGGACAACTCGCTGCGGAAGAAGAGTTACACTAATATCAAAGAAGCAGTGGAATAGAATCATTAAAGAAAGGAGGCAAAAGGAGGAACAGGAGGAACTGTGAATGGCAAAAATTAAAATAATTTGTTCTATTTATTTTAAAGAATTAAATACAATTGTTAAATTGTAGCAAGTTGTCCTATGGTGAATTGGCCATGGGGAGTTTTCCTGCAATGAGTTGGCTGTGGTGACTTGACCATGCCAAGTTGGCCTCAATGAATTGAATCAACCCTTCAAAGTTTGTAAACAGGCAGAGCATTGAAGGGCTGATTCAATTCGCTGCTGTCAACTCACCACAGCCAACTTGCCGTGGCCAAATCAGAATCACGATAGAGCTGGAAGGGATCTTGGAGATCTTTTAGTCCAACCCCTGCTCAAACAGGATACCCTGTATCGTTTCAAACAAGTGACTGCCCAGTTGCTTCTTAAATAGCAGTTAGACTTATATACCGCTTTTATTTATTTGTTTGTTTGTTTGTTTGTTTGTTTGTTTGTTTATTTATTTATTTATTTATTTATTTATTTGTCTTGTATGCCACCCACTCCCGGAGGACTCCGGGCGGCTCACAAAAGACAAGGGAAAGGGGGGAACGAGACAAAGACAACATATTAAAAACAAAACCAACATTCACAATTTCCGTGGAGGTAGATGTTTCTCAGCTCCCCCCAGCCTGCTGGAACAGCCAGGACTTGGTGGCTTTGCAGAAGGCCAGGAGGGTAGTAAGGGTCCGGATCTCAACAGGGAGATCGTTCCAGAGGTCCGGAGCTGCAACAGAAAAGGCTCTCCCCCAGGGAGTCGCCAGCCGACATTGGCTGGCAGATGGAATCCGGAGGAGACCTAACCTGTGCGATCTAATTGGTCTGAGAGAGGTAATCGGCAGGAGGCAGTCTTTCAGCCCTCTCTAAGCGGTTTACAGAATCAGCATATTGCCCCCAACAACAATCCGGGTCCTCATTTTACCCACCTCGGAAGGATGGAAGGCTGAGTCAACCCTGAGCCGGTGAGATTTGAACAGCCGAACTGCAGAACTGCAGTCAGCTGAAGTGGCCTGCAGTACAGCACTCTAACCACTGCACCACCTCGGCTCCATTTTTATTCTTAAAACCTTCCAGTGATGAAAAACCACAACTTCTGGTGGCAAGCTGTTCCACTGGTTAATTGTCCTCACTGTTAGGAAGCTTCTTCTTAATTCCAGCCTGCTTCTCTCCTTGATTATTTTCTATCCATTGTTTCTTGTCCTGCCAATGGAAAGGTCTGGCTATCTTGCAGCAGGTAGGTCCTTCTTGCTTCAAACACAATCATAATTAGTGTTTAGAATCAGAAGATATTTAGGTATTGAACTCCACAAATAAATGGTTTCAAGCTTAAACTTAATGTTTCCAATTTAACCAGGTTATAGAGCATGCATGTTCATTTTGTATGATTCCCATCGTGGCACGACAAAACCGCGGTCCACTAAAGCGCACCCGATTAAAGCGCATACCTGACGTCATCAGCAGCGCGACAAATACGACTGTGGAGAAAAAAGGGCGCTTTAAAAAGGGCTTTTAAAGCAAGCCGATTCACGTAAAGGTAAAGGTTAGGTTTAGGGTTAGGGTTAGGGTTAGGGTTAGGTTAAGGGTTAGGGTTAGGTTTAGGGTTACGTTAAGCGTTAGGGTTAGGTTTAGGGTTAGGTTAAGGGTTAGCGTTAGGTTTAGCGTTAGGTTAAGGGTTAGGTTTAGGGTTAGGTTTAGGGTTAGGTTAAGGGTTAGGTTTAGGGTTAGGTTTAGGGTTAGGTTTGGGGGGGTTAGGGTAAGGTTTTCGCGTTAATTTTTACTTTACCGCTCACAGCGTGATGTTTTCATCGCGCTGTGATGACGTCAGGTACGCGCTTTCGTCGAGCGCGCTTTAGTCTACCGCGGTTTTGTGGTGGAACCGGTTCCCATAGGGTGAATTTTCCACCTTCTGCAAAGGATTTCCAGAACATTCAGATTTTAAAGTATCTGAAATCAACTTCTTTCCAAAAAAATAAAGACTTAGATATATTACTGTTTGCATCAGGGAAAGGATTTGTGTTACAAATGAGACTGGCTACAGAGACAAAGGGCCAAGTTCATATGTCTAAAAACCAAACGCAGAACCCCGTAATAGACAACCTGAGTGTTTAAGCCATCAATAAATTAAAGCAACTTGAAAAGACTTATCTTGCTTATACAAGAATACCCTTATGGTTGGTCTTTTAACTCCGACAAATATTCACACCTGAATGGCAGAATAATCACTTTTACACTTCCTTTCTCTTATCCAGAACGATAGTTCTTGAGATGGCACATAATGTTAAATCCCTCGTTTCGTTTGAAGCCGGGGAACAAGAGCCTCCCTCCATTCAGCTACCCTTATTTTAAAGCTGCACCACAGAACTAATTTAATTATGTCCTAATACTCAGTTGTCACACTAGGCTCCGTTTTTAAAAAAAAAAAAAAATCTTGCATTTTTTTCACAGCTAATTTGCTTCTCCAATTTTCACTGAAAATTCAAATAACGGTGCAGCTTCAATTGTTCCTGATGAGTGCTGGGTAATAAAACCCTAAAAGAATTTGCCTTTCACATCATCTCAAGGAGAGTTTCAAAACTCCTCCTCAAGGTTTGCCTCCTACATAGAGTTCAGAGTGAAATGAGAGCAGGGTCATTTCATCCAAAGCTGTTCGGCTAATAACCACATTGTTGAATATGATAATGAGGAGAGAACCTCGGACATAGGTTTCCCTCTGGTCCGCCTATCCGGTGAGAAGTCTGCTGGTTTAAAGGGATTGGTTCTCGCCGCAAGCAGGAACATTCAAGAGATCTCCGTGGCTGAGCTTTCAGACAGCTCCCTTTAAAAGAGGGAACTTCTGGACAGCTTTGGCACTTGAGAGACCGCCTGCTGCCAATTACCTCCCACAGACCCATTAGATCACACAGGGTTGGCCTCCTCCGGGTGCCATCTACTAGCCAATGCCACCTGGCTACTACTCGGGGGAGGGCCTTCTCTGTGGCAGCTCCGGCCCTCTGGAACGAACTCCCCGTAGGGATCCAGACCCTCACCTCTCTCCAAGCCTTCCGAAAAGCCGTCAAAACCTGGCTTTGCCGGCAGGCCTGGGATTGATGAGTTCCCTCCCCTCTCGACTTGTATGGCTGCGTGACTCTTGCTTATTTAAATTATCTGTATTTCATTTTATGTTCCCCCTTTTCCCCTTTTTGAATTTTGAGTCCTTCCCGGAGAAGGGCGGCATACAAATAATAAAATTCAATTCAATTCAATTCACTTGTATATACTCACTTAGGTAGCAATACCAATAGCAGTTAGACTTATATACCACTTCATAGGGCTTTCAGCCCTCTCTAAGCGGTTTACAGAGTCAGCATATCGCCCCCAACAACAATCCAGGTCCTCATTTTACCCACCTCGGAAGGATGGAAGGCTGAGTCAACCCTGAGCCGGTGAGATTTGAACAGCTGAACTGCAGAACTGCAGTCAGCTGAAGTAGCCTGCAGTGCTGCATTTAACCACTGCGCCACCTCGGCTCAGGTAGTATATACTACCTAATAAAGAGCTGTTGTATTAGCTGTGAGTCTCTTCACTCATCCCTCATTTAAGACACACCACATTGGATAGGACTCTGTAGCACTTTGCATGACAAATTAAAAAGACAGGTGGAGAATTAGAGAGGAAGAGAAGTGCAACACCTTCTCCAACTTTCAATCTGTCTTTCCCTAGAAATTGGATTGGATTGGATTGGATTGGATTTATTACATTTATATGCCGCACTTTTCCCTGAACGGGACTCAGGGCGGCTCACAATTCAATCAGGGAAGGGGTACAGACAGGGGGATAAAAAAGATGAGACATAACAATACAAAATTTAAAAACACACAACAACCATACCATTCGAGAAGGGGGGCAAACACTCTTTAGCCCCAGGCCTGTCGGAACAGCCAGGTTTTAAGGGATTTGCGGAAGGCTTGGAGGGTGGTGAGGGTTCGAATCTCCACAGGGAGCTCGTTCCAGAGGGTCGGAGCAGCCACAGAGAAGGCTCTCCTCTGGGTAGTCGCCAGTCGGCATTGGCCGGCGGATGGAATTTGGAGGAGGCCTAATCTGTGGGATCTGATCGCTCTATTGGTGGTAATTGGCAGCAGGCGGTCTCTCAAGTACCCAGGTCCAATACCATGAAGGGCTTTATAAGTGACGACTAGCGTCAAGAAATGTGTAGCAGTTGCATGAAGCAACCATGATCTGCAGGTAATACTCATCTTTTGACCATAATTGAGCCTAGCAACTACAGTTGTACGTCATGAGAGATCATAGCAAACCCATTGTTCACTATGGGAGTCTTTTTTCCAGAAATCCAAAGTAAATACCACTTCCTGGAAGAAGGAAAAACTTTGCAAGTTACAGTCAGGTGACTGCAGGGCTCTGCAAATGGCCATAAATGTTCAGCATTCAAAATGTGGTAACCTGTGCTCATTTCATACTAAAATTGGAATGGCACAGAGAAGATCAGCATGACTCAAATGCGGTCACTTGACCACAAGACAGAGGTGGGTTCCTACCAGTTCGCACCTATTTGGTAGAACCGGTTCATCAAATCTACCGAACCGGTTAGAAGAGGTTCCACCAGTGGACCCGGAAAGCAGGCCACACCTACAGAAGAGGTTCCAAATTGTTTTGAAACCCACCACTGGTCCTTGGATATGATTATTCTACACTATCGTGCTCCTATTTATAAAACTCAGTGCCTCTGTGAAAGGTAAGGATGACTACTGCGTTTATGGTGCAATCAGAACATTGCGTGTGTTGAAGTTGTTTTAACGCAAACCAAAGATGCCTTTTAAAAAAACAAGTTTACCTCATATTCTTATGCATGCCAGTGCTGTGTGTGAGGTAATTTAAGGTGGTTCTGACAAGTGTCGTCGGCATCTTCATATCCGGTCACGTGGGCGGCAAGCCACTCCCATCCGGTCACATGGGCGGCAAGCCACTCCCACAAAGGAGGCCACACCCACAGAGTAGGTTCGAACAATTTTTGAAACCCACCACTGCCACAAGGGGGTTGATGTCATAACTTCAGAAATAGGTTGTGAGAAGATTTTTGGGGGGTTTCCATCATAACTTCAAACAGTCAATAGACAAGGACTACCTGTACCAGACAGAGACTCTACTGCTTCAAGAAGGTGCAGAAAAATGCAATCCATAGGTGTTCCAAAGGAAGCGCCCCACAGTCCTAATAACTGGTGTAGTGTTTCCTATTTACAAAAACCTTATTCATTTTTTTAGAAGGAAGATTTCCAAAGGTATTCAATCAGTAGTGAAAAAAATATCGGATAACAGAATGGCAAACTAAAATGCATTTACTTATTGGTGACAAGGAAGAAGAAACAATAGATGTGACTTCCTAAAGCAAGGAAGGGCAACTATGTCCACTTTACGATCTGTGGTCTTCAACTCCCATAACTCCTGAGCTGTTCAGTACGTATTGAATACCACCTGGCCTAAAGGGTCACTTCAATTGTTGACCCTTTCAACCAAAGCCACAAACCACGTGGGAGAAGACCTCTAGGGACCTTTCAATCTATCTGACCGCAGAAGAACTCAAAATCTATGTGAATCCTACAATGCAAGCAGGAACCTTTTTAATTTACTCAAGGATGCCAGCCTCTACCCATACACTATTTCATCATGAAGCTAGGAACACGGGTGAAAGAAAAATTCTCATGGCAATTATCTCAATTTTACCAAGAAACCTTCTTGATATGCTTTCTGGTGCCTTTTGAAAGCAAAGTTCTAAACCCCCATGTCAGCACCTCTCCATTAGATAATTAGGAAAGAAAGACCACGAGACTCCATGTGTAGAAATCAAGTGTACTTTTACTAATTATAAATGATTAAAGGCATAGCGAAGCGAAGTCTGATTATTTAGGCGCGAAAGCGATTGATATATAAAATAGCCCATTCCTCACCCCTTGGCATCACAGTTACAGTCCAATCATAATTCTGCAGTAGCCTGCAGTGCTGCATTTAACCACTGCGCCAAGGTGGCGCAGTGGTTAAATGCAGCACTGCAGGCTACTGCTAGATCAGCAGGTCAGCGGTTCAAATCTCACCGGCTCAGGGTTGACTCAGCCTTCCATCCTTCCGAGGTGGGTAAAATGAGGACCCAGATTGTTGGGGGCAATATGCTGACTCACTGTAAACCGCTTAGAGAGGCCTGAAAGGCCTATGAAGCGGTATATAAGTCTACTGCTATTGCTATTGCTATTGCTATTGCTCTCAAGTGTCAGGTGTGAGATAACTTCAAAAGGCATCACGAAGATGGAATGTCGGTACCGTTAGTCCTGGCGGGAATCTCCCACGCATGCGTAGTCCGACCAGCAGCTGAACTCCAGAACCTTCCTCCAGCACAATGAGTAGCCCCTCCCAAATACCATGCCCTCCCTCCCTGTTTCATGGCAGCCGAAGCAACAGCAAAGCAGAGGCTGACACCCCATTTTTTAACCTGGCGCCTCCAAATTCTTACCTGGTTCTTGACCACTTCCAAAACCTCTGGTTCCGCAGCATTTTTTAGAACAATTGAGGATCTTCAGTCAAGATGTTAGGACAATGTCAGCTGATTGCAAATCGTAACTGTCGGCAGAAAGTTCGGGAAACGTTAAGTTCATGTCATTGAGCTAGAGAGAAAAAATATATCCCTGGGCAAACATTCTAGATAAAAGTAATGGATGCCCTATGCTAAAGGAACACTTGCCCCTAAAATAGACATAATAAGATTCCACTAATCTCATGTATTTTTAACAATACTGATTTTTTTTTTAGAGAAACTGGTGAGCAATAAAAAAATATTGCTTTTTTGAAAGGTCAAATAGATAGCTAAAGGGAATGTATGGATCATGTAATGTTTAGCAGTAATGAACATGTCTTGTTTCCCCCCTCCTTTTTAAATTATACATAAACAGAGAGAGAGAGAAGGAGAGAGAGGGAGGGAGAGGGATGGAGGGAGGGGAGGAAGGGAGGGAGGGAGAAAGAGAGAGAGAGTGGGAGGGAGGGAGAGATTTTACCCACTTACAGATTTTTAATATTTTTAAAAATAACTCTGGTTCCCTACAGATATTGTCTTTCATATGAAATAACAAAAAGAGAGAATAGCCTTTTGTAAAAGCCATTCTAAATCAGTTTTCTGGTTTGGAATAAATAACACTAAGCTGCAAGGATATCTGTGCTAACCCTCTCTAACACTAGCTCTGTTCAATCATACGTAGAACAGGCACACAGGGTGTTCCAATCTTAACCTACAGATTTGTCTTCTGATGTAAACACCTAGGAGTACAGTGGATTTTGCTGTGGTGGTTTGTTACACAACTAACAGCAATTAGGCACCTTCACTTGATGTATGATTGACAGCTAAAGAAAACTAGCGAGTTAGATTGCTGGTCAGCAATCCATAACTGTCCTCTCTGACTCATGGCCACGTTTTCTATAGCCTATCATTTGGGATCCTATATTTATAAAGTTGTACAGTTAGAAGAGGTTCCACCAGTGGACCCGGAAAGCAGGCCACACCTACAGAAGAGGTTCCAAGATTTTTTGAAACCCACCACTGGTCCTTGGATATGATTATTCTACACTATCATGCTCCTATTTATAAAACTCAGTGCCTCTGTGAAAGGTAAGGATGACTACTGCGTTTGTGGTGCAATCAGAGCATTGCGTGTGTTGAAGTTGTTTTAATGCAAACCAAAGATGCCTTTTAAAAAACAAGTTGACATCCTATTCTTATGTATGCCAGTGCTGTGTGTGAGGTAATTTAAGGTGGTTCTGACAAGTGTCGTCGGCATCTTCATATCCGGTCACATGGGCGCTAAGCCACTCCCATCCAGTCACATGGGTGGCAAGCCACTCCCACAAAGGAGGCCACACCCACAGAGTAGGTTCGAACAATTTTTGAAACCCATCACTGGAACAGAACCAAAGAAAAGACAAGGCTGCTTAACTATTCTTTTGGTTTTCTTTTCTCCAACAACAACAACAAAAATATTCCACAATAAAATTCTACATCTGAAAGATGTAGAAATACACCTCGAGGGTTATAGAAACGTTCAAACGCTTGCTTTGTGTGAGTTCAAATCTCATAGCTCAAAAGAATTGCATCCTAGGGTACTGAAGGATCCTGTGGATGGTCTCACCGCTAATTTAACCTTGGGAAATCCTGAGAATGGGTGTGAAAGTGCCAGATCCTAGAAAAGGTCAAATGTTGTCTGCATCTTTTAAAAGGAGAAAAGGAAAAGATGAGAATTTAAACAACTTCAGTCCCTTGGATCAGGGTTGGATTCCGGCAGGCACTACTGCCAGTTTACTTGTGGGCGCACTGCGTTTGCATGCGCAATACAATAAAAATTGTTCTGTGCATGCGCAGAAGCGAAAAACAAAATGGTGGTGCCTACGGAGCTGCCCAGAAAACCAGTTCAGGGGCGTTGCGGGCTGGGGTCACTGCCGGTTCCAGCGACCCAGGCCACGAAACCACTATCAGTTCGGCCGAACCAGGTCGAACCATTAGGAACCCTCCACTGCCTGAGATTCTAGAGCAGATGATTAAAAGACTGTTGAAAATCATATGGTTAAAAAGACACCATAGATTTGTCAAAAGAAAGAGAGAGACTTTCCAGACTAATCTCATTATTTACAAGTAAATTATTTAATGGATTATGGGAATGTAGACCTAATCTATTTTGACTTCAACACAGCATTTTACAAAACAGTCAATAATATTTGAATTAGCAAACTGGATAGCACAACAATTATCTGGATTCTCAAGGAATGCTCATCATCTGGATTTCCACGTCAAATCTGCTTTCAGAGTCAGGATCGAGATTCCTGCATTCTTCAATATTTTCAGTAACAATTTAGAAGAAGCGGTAAATGGAATGTTTATCATATTTGGATATTACACAATAGGGGAAAGGAGAGTGGCTACCCTAGTAGGCAGAAATAAAATTCAAAATACTTTCCATAGATTAGGGGGGAAAGGATGAAATTAACAGGCTGGAATTTAATAGATACAAGTAAAGTTCTCCACTCAGGAAACAAGTGAAACAGTAAAGGTAAATTATATTTACCTCAGTAATACTGTAACTCTTATCCACAGCGTGGATTCAGTTGTACTGTAATTTATTTATAACTTGTATCACTTTTATGTATACAAAGGCTGTGTATATTTTTCAAAAGAGGTGCTTCAGAAGATGTGAGAGCTCATTCAAAGCATTTCTTTTCAAATCACCAAAGTAGCCACTTATTTTTCCAGGCTCTTGTGGTTGTGCGTCACAGATGTGGCTGCCGTAGCAATTCATCTTTCTCTTTTTTTGAAAATTTATTCTATTCGTTTCCGACACAATGCAACCATCCTGGCATTATCTCCGCCATACATACTAAAGTGTATACACGAAACTATACAAATATTATCATATATTGTCCTCTTGCGATGCATTACTAATTATACATATATAAATACATTCTAGTTAATATACTCATTTGTGTTTATATCGTATATACATATATTACATTCATTGCCTTACTTTCCATATTCACAAATCAAAATTACTTCTGGTTTCAACTTCCGCCTCTCATTTCCAACCAAAAGTAAAATCTATCCCATATACCGTGATATTCCGATTCTCCTTTGTTTTTAATTTCTACCGTCAATTTGTCCATTTCTGCACATACAAATATTTTATTTATTAATTCCCTCTTTGAGAGTACACTTTGAATTTTCCATTGTTGGGCATATACCATTCTTGCTGCTGTTATAATATGTAATGTTAGATACATTGACCCCTTACTATAGTCTTCTGTTATGAATCCTAATAGGAATAACTCTGGTTTGATTTCTAATCTTTGTCTGGTCATTTCTTCCAACCACTTTTGGTTATTTTGCCAAAATTATTTTGCTTATTTTCACATCCACAGCATATGGTAATAAGTGCCCGATACTTGATTACATTTCCAGCAATTCAGGTGTTGTTGTTTTTTTACATACTGTGCATCTCTCAAAGAGGGCACACAGTCCCTTTCATCATATCTATCATATCATATCAACATAATATTGTATTATGGGTTTAAGGGTATGTAACATTTTTGGATTGTAGTTCCTTTGTGTGTGGGGGGGTATTTGTGTGTGTGTGTACACACATACACACACACAGACACACACACAGACACAGACACACACACACACACACACACAGACACAGACACACACACAGACACACACACACACACACACACACACACACCAGGGGTGTGTTTCAGCCGGTACGGACTGGTATGGGCATACCGGTTGATGAAATTTAGTGTGCCTTAGTGTATCCATTCTTCCAGATGCCCCAACAAGCCCATGTGGCGTGTGCTGCCCTCTTCTCTTTGATAGCCACCTCATTTCCAATGAAGGTGGTGGGGAATCCATGCAGACAGAGATAATTGCATGGATTCCCCACCCCCTTCATTGGAAACGAGGCAGCTGTCAGAGGAGAGAGCAGTGTGCGTCCGTGGGCTTGTCCAATGAACTCTCACCTCCTGTTCCTTCTTTGAAGAAGCCACCTGGGGCACGTTACCTTCTCTTTCACAGCCACCTCATTTCCAATTGGGGGGATCCACGCAGAGGGAGGAAAAACATGGATTTCTCCCCCCACCCTCAATTGAAAATGAGGCGGCTGTCAAAGACAGGGGAGCACGCCCCACATGTCTTCTTCAAACAGGCAAAGAAGGAACAGGGGGGAGATCAGCTTTTGGAAAAGCCCCGCATGGAACTCCCCTCCTGTTCCTTCTTCACCTGTTTGAAGAAGCCACGTTGGGCACGCTCCCTTGTCTTTGGCAGCCACCTTGTTTCCAATTGGGGGGGAAGAAATCCAAGTTTTTTCTCCCTCTGAATGGATCCCTCCCCCAATTGCAACTATCAAAGACAAGGGAGCGCACGCCGCATGCCTTCTTCAAACAAGGAACAGGAAGGGAGTTCCACGCGGGGCTTTTCCAACAGCTGAATTCTCCCCTGTTCCTTCTTCACCTGTTTGAAGAAGCCATGTGACATGCGCTCCCTTGTCTTTCACAGCCGCCTCATTTCCAATTGGGGGGATTCATGCAGAGGGAGGAAAAACATGGATTTCTTCCCCCCCAATTGGAAATGAGGCAATTCCATCAGCTGTGTTTTGTCTTGAAATTTTCTGTCCTGGCAACCCGAAGGGGACATTCTTCCAGCAGCATCTCAGGTACTCCCACCCTTAGCCGGGAGGGAATAAGGATGACTTGGTGCAGTTTGGCTCCTCCTAGCTCCCCTCAGATCATCGGGGGGGGGTTCTTGTGCGCCTGCTTGCTTGCATGGCCTGCATAGGAAGTGCGGGGATCTTAATGTAGTAGAGCAGGGGAGGTTTGAGCAGGAGGTTCTTGTGCAACACGTGAGAAAATTGCTTGCTTGCTTGATTGATTGATTGATTTAATAAATTTATAGGCCGCCCAATCCTGAAGGACTCCGGAAAATAAATTTTAAAAAGTGAAGAGTTAAAAACAAACGGAGGAAAACAGATTAAAAGAAAACACATCATGCACCCAGTCTAATCGGGGCTGGACCTCGGTCAAGAGGTCAATAGCCCCAGGCCTGCCAGAATAGCCAGGTTTTAATAGCCTTTCGGAAGGCCATGAGAGTGGGTAGGATCCGGATCTCTGGGGGTAGTTCATTCCATAGGGTCAGAGCGGCTACAGAGAAGGCCCTCCCCCGGGGAGCTGCCAGCTGACATTGTCTGGCTGACGGCACCTGGAGAAGGCCCACCCTGTGCAATCTTATCGGCCATTGGGATGTATGCGGCAGAAGATGGTCTCGCAGATATCCGGGTCCTAGGCCATGTAGGGCTTTAAAGTTAATGACCAGCACCTTGAATCGTGCTCGGAGACCGATAGGGAGCCAGTGCAGCTCGTGGAGGATAGGTGTAATGTGGGTGTACCTTGGTACACCCAATATTGCTCATGCGGCTGCATTCTGGACTAATTGTAGTCTCCAAACACTTTTCAGGGGCAGCCCCATGTAGAGCACATTACAGTAGTCAAGTCTTGAGGTGACGAGGGCGTGAGCAAGAGCATTGTTAAATGAGTTTTACATTTTACAAGTTGGTGACTCCCACCTGGTCATATGACCATGAAGCCACACCCACAAAATAGGCCAGACCTACAGAATAGGTTCTAAAAAAAATTGAAACTCCCCACTGACATATACATACAGTATACACACTGAGGATCCACAATCCCATAAAGTTAAATACCCTTAAAACCAGAATCAAATCAAAGTGATGCAAAACTCAGCAACTGGTGCAGATAATTCTATATATCAGAGAAAATATCTATGCTTGCTACCTGTTATTTAGCATTGAGTATTGGCATAATTTTATTCCATATATCTCCTACGGCTGCAACAAACAACGTTAACTCAGGTTGTTAAATTTCTGACATGAGTTAGTGAACCTTGCAGCAAAGCCCGAATTACCTACTTGGGAATAGTTTCATGGGTAGTTTTGTTCCTGACCAATCAATTATCTCATTGAAGGAGGCTTACCAATGCAAACATAAAGGATAGAATAGTTCTTAATTGATTCCCACAGTAAAGTAGCGGGGAAAAACTGCTTCCATGGATGCTATTCTGAGGAAAAATAATTGGCTCATTAACCATAGCTGTATCAACTTGTTCTCATTATGAAGGTCAAACAAATAATAAAAAAGTTGCTCTGAGGAGCACAGGGCTCTGCACAAAAGGCTACAAGGGCTATACTTTCAGTCCAGGGTCCTGTTGTTCGGGCAGTGGTGGCGCAGTGGTTAAATGCAGCACTGCAGGCTACTTCAGCTGACTGCAGTTCTGCAGTTCGGCTGTTCAAATCTCACCAGCTCAGGGTTGAACTCAGCCTTCCATCCTTCCGAGATGGGTAAAATGAGGACCTGGATTGTTGTTGGGGGCAATATACTGACTCTGTAAACCGCTTAGAGAGGACTGAAAGCCCTATGGAGCGGTATATAAGTCTAACTGCTATTGCTACTAGGGTGCAAGGAAAATACCCCCACAGAGGTACGCCAAGATATCCAAACGCCACTTACACGGTCTGCAGAGACTTTAAACAGGCAAAAAATGGAGCTCAAGCAGAGCCAAATCTTCATAGACATTGAATTTTACTGTACTATTCTGAATTGTACAGTATTGAACTTTGCAGAAGATACACCGGTCATGGGCCTCATTCAAGACGATAATGTGTCTGCATCAGTGGTGGGTTTCAAAAATTGTTGGGACCTACTCTGTGGGTGTGGCCTCCTTTGTGGGAGTGACTTGCCGTCCATGTGACCGGATGGGAGTGGCTTGCTGCCCATGTGACCGGATATGAAGATGCCGACGACACTTTTCAGAACCACCTTAAATTACCTCACACACAGCACTGGCATGCATAAGAATAGGATGTCAACTTGTTTTTTAAAAGGCATCTTTGGTTTGCGTTAAAACAACTTCAACACACGCAATGTTCTGATTGCACCACAAACGCAGTAGTCATCCTTACCTTTCACAGAGGCACTCAATTTTATAAATATGAGCCTGATAGTGTAGAATAATCATATCCAAGGACCAGTGGTAGGTTTCAAAAAATCTTGGAACCTCTTCTGTAGGTGTGGCCTGCTTTCCGGGTCCACTGGTGGAACCTCTTCTAACCGGTTCGGTAGATTTGACGAACCAGTTCTACCGAATAGGTGCGAACTGGTAGGAACCCACCTCTGGTTTGCATATAGTGGGAGATTGAACAACTGGTTCTGTGGGGCAGCTGGAACAATCTGGAGCTGAACATGCTTAAAACTATAGAGATGAGGGTAGATTTTAGGAGAAGACATTCTGTTTTACCACCTCTTGCTATATTCTACAGCACAGCAATAGGTTCCTTCAGGTTTTTGGGTTGTATAATCTCCCAGGACTTGAAATAGACACTTAACATTAGAACATTCATTAAAAAGGCACAACAAAGAATGTTCTTCGGGCATCAACTCGGGAAGTTCAGATTGCCCCAGGAGCTGTTGCAGTAGTGGGATTCAGCCAGTTCGCACATATTCGGGAGAACCTGTTGGTAACTTTCTAAGTAGTTCATAGAACCGGTTGTTGGAAGAAATCTTCTTTTGGTTTTTCCCCACTTTACAGGGCTAATCCTGTAAGGAAGGCAGGAAGGAAACACTCTGGTGTTGTTTCTAGCCTCATCTTAATTGACCTGCTTACAGAAACTGCTTCTCCCGTTAACCCTTATTACATTGTAACAGCTAAGGTGAAGCGCCCATCAACGTGAGTGACCTTGAGTTGGCCATGACCACCCAGTCACATGACCACCGGGCCCCATCTACCCTGCTGGTCATTAGGGCAGAGAACCGGTTGTTAAAATATTTGAATCTCACCACTGAGCTGTTGATACAGTTTTATAGAGGAATTATAGCATCCATCATTTGTATTTCTACAACTGTCTGGCTTGGTACAGAAATCAAACAGGACAGGTACAACAGACTCCAACAGATAGTTAAGATTGCAGAAAGAACAATTGCAACATCACATAACAGCAACATGATGCGGCGAGTTTGACACCCGTGATGTAGATGATTGATAGCTAGTTGGACTGAATGCGTCACACACTGGCCACGCCCATGCCTGGTTTAGTGAAGGGGGAATAGATAGATAGATAGATAGATAGATAGATAGATAGATAGATAGATAGATAGATAGATAGATAGATAGATAGATAGATAGATAGATAGATAGATAGATAATAAATGATAGATAGATAGATGATAGATGATTGATAGATAGATAGATAGATAGATAGATAGATAGATAGATAGATAGATAGATAGATAGATAGATAGATAGATAGATAGATAGACAGACAGACAGACAGACAGACAGACAGACAGACAGACAGACAGACCGACCGACAGACAGACAGACAGACAGACAGACAGACAGACAGACAGACAGACAGACAGACAGACAGACAGACAGACAGACAGACAGACAGACAGCAATTTTTCAATATTACTTGATGTGTAAAAAGACTAATTCAGTCAGAAAAAGGAACACTTTCCCAAAATAGATAAAGTCACAAACACAGGACATAAATTTCATCTAGAAAGACAGAGAGCAACAGGGATAGAAAAAATGTTCTAAATGCAAAGAGATTGAGATAGAACAGCTCTATCTAGGACAAAAATGGCCACAATCTGTAACAATGAAAACAATGGACAAAAGATCATCTGAAAAATAAGATATCAACACAGAACAGGCCCACCACCTGATCCAGGTTAATCACGAGCTTGTAGAGTACACAAGAAGGACTAGGAATGTGGAAAAGGACATCAGGTAACGAACAATATCAGCCTAAGTAAAACATAAAAAAAAAATGATATTAAGAAAAACTTCAAATGTTTGCCCACAGAGTTACAATCACATGCCTTGAAACCGAGGGGAGCAAAGGTGGTTCCTTTATTGCTTTTGGATCTCTGATTGTTCCTGATAGAAGATGACAGCTGAGATGGAACCATTAGGAAACAATCACGGGTTTGAAGCATGATCAAACAGACATCCTTCATCGCTGGCCAAGGGAAATAAAGACTGTTGTAAATGCTGGGATTTGAACACTGGCAGTTAGCTGGCTTTCCATAGAGTGATTTGCTAGAGATTGCATGAAATTGGCTGCTGATTCAGATCATTTGGCAACTAAGTGAGCAGGGAGAACTGACAGGTTTCCATCTTCTAAATTGACAGTTGTTGGGGGTTTGTTTGCTTTTTGCTTTTTTTACTTTTTTTGCAGAATGCAAGTTAGAAGTCATGCTTAAATTAAAATCCACATCATTCTCCATAGTAAGCTAAATAACATTTTAGGCCAAAGGCCACACTTGCCCTTCAAATAGCATTCGAAGAGCTACGCTCCAAGAAATACATAGAACCAGAACTGAAATTAGTTTAATGTACTTTAAAATTTAACTAAAACTAAGATAAGTGTATTAGCTGAAGTTAAAACGTTTATTAGTTATGTACTAAAAATATTTCCCTTCTGTGGGTTTCAAGGTGCTCTCTGAACTTGTTGATTTTCTTGCAGATGTTTCAACCAATTTTGTTGTATTTAAGTACGATGACAATAAAGATTACACTTACTTATACTTATTACCAAACTGTCATCCTACACTGATGATATTACCTAGTTTGGTGATGAAATGTCTGCAAGAAAATCATGAAGGTTAGGGAGCACCGAGGACCCCATAGGTCATCCCTAAACAACAAATATTCTCTTCTATCATTATTTCCTCTTCTGTAATATGAAATATATATATATTTAAATAGAGCCGAGGTGGCGCAGTGGTTAAATGCAGCACTGCAGCCACTTCAGCTGACTGTTAGCTGCAGTTCGGCGGTTCAAATCTCACCGGCTCAGGGTTGACTCAGCCTTCCATCCTTCCGAGGTGGGTAAAATGAGGACCCAGACTGCGGGGGCAATATGCTGACTCTGTAAACCACTTAGAGAGGGCTGAAAGCCCTATGAAGCGGTATATAAATCTAACTGCTATTGCTATTAAAGGCCAATTCTTGGAAAGGCTCTGCCAATAGCCTGATTTGCAAAATATCCCTGTGCTAATCCTAGATTGTGTAAAATAGCATGATAATGCTCAAATCCACAAATATTGCCCTTACTCTTAGCAGAGAATGCTACCTGTGGTATGAATATCACTCAAGCTGGTAACCTGGTCTACATTTTCCCTAAGTTGCTGAAAAACATTATGAGAAAGCTTTGATTGATGAAAACCACAATGGACAGCAGAGGTTAGCACCAATGGGTCCATCCGATTATGACCATGACATATAGAAGATTTCAGTTTGGAACTGAAGTTGGAAGGGACCTTGGAGGTCTTCTAGTCCAACCCCCTGCCTAGGCAGGAAACCGTATACCATTTCAACTTTTATTTTCTGCTTCAAATTTGCAATCAAAAAATTATCTTTCCTTCCCAACAGGTTGTGTAGCATGTGGTGCCATGCATTTGGGGGTCACAGTGGACTATTGTCTTGTTAAGTACAATCCAGAATCGAAGCCTGTCATTGGGTGGGCCCTTCTCCTGCATTTTAGAACGCAGGCAGGGAGTTGCCTAGGACTCTGCTAATAAACCTGTTAAATGAATAATCAAATCTCAAAGGCATCGCAGAGGTAAACGGCAGTCACTATTCCTCTGGCATGAAATGAAATAGAATCTGTGCCCTCTAGAGGGCAGGAGAGCACAGGTCAATATGAGAGAAAAGAATGTAAGATTGACGGCTTTGGGTCTGTGGTGGCAAAAGTTTAGTGAGGCAAAGCATTTGGAAGGAGAATTATACAGTGCATGAGCAAAGCACCCTTCCTGGAAGCATGAAAGCAGCTGTGTCTTCCAAGACTTAGTGAGTCTACTTCAAAATTTAGATGTATATATGACATGTCCGCACAATATTTGCGGGGGGAGGGAGCTGTGATTGCAGCCACCAAGGCAGAAATGTTCCATGTCGGTATGAAAGTCAAGAATCACATTAGTATTTTTGTCACAAAATTCAGAACAGTTTTCTTTGAGGCCAGCCGCTGAATTAAACTCATAAAAAACCTCATCGTATCGCGCCAGACAAACCTGATGGTTTCCGGAGATTTCGAAACGATGAATTGTCTTAAAATCTCAGCAGGATCCCAAGCAATCTATAGACACGAGGCCTTGAAGGTCAACTGCAAAGGGCTTTCCAGACAGCAAGAACAATTGTAGGTTGGATATAATTGACGCTGGCTCGGTGGGCGGTTGAATTCATACAATGTCAGTAAGCAGCAATGCTTTTTTTGTGTGTGTGTGTTCGAAGATAATTCTTGGTCTGTTCTGGGATGGGTCAATGAACACAATATAACTGCTTGAGGTAGAGGAAGGATTTATTTGAGGGCAAAACAGACAGCTTAGTAATCAAAGATGGCCCGACATTGAAAGGTAGGGCTAGAAACATTTATAGGCCAGGTCTTTGTTTCAGGAAGCCTCCAAAGAAAATTTGCCTCAGAAGACTGAGTTGACTCCACTAAAAAGGCGATATGGTTATGTCTCCCTGAGGGGTGTGATAGCAATAGCAGTAGCACCAGTGGTGGGTTTCAAAAATTGTTCGAACCTACTCTGTGGGTGTGGCCTCCTTTGTGGGAGTGGCTTGCCGCCCATGTGACCGGATGGGAGTGGCTTGCCGCCCATGTGACCGGATATGAAGATGCCGACGACACTTGTCAGAACCACCTTAAATTACCTCACACACAGCACTGGCATGCATAAGAATATGATGTAAACTTGTTTTTTAAAAGGCATCCTTGGTTTGCGTTAAAACAACTTCAACACACACAATGTTCTGATTGCACCACAAATGCAGTAGTCATCCTTACCTTTCACAGAGGCACTGAGTTTTATAAATATGAGCATGATAGTGTAGAATAATCATATCCAAGGACCAGTGGTGGGTTTCAAAAAAATTTGGAAGCTCTTCTGTAGGTGTGGCCTACTTTCCGGGTCCACTGGTGGAACCTCTTCTAACCGGTTCGATAGATTTGATGAACCGGTTCTACCGAATAGGTGCAAACTGGTAGGAACCCACCTCTGAGTAGCACTTAGACTTATATACCACTTCACAGTGGTTTACAGCTCTCTCTAAGCAGTTTACAGAGTCAGCCTATTGCCCCCAACAATCTGGGTCCTCATTTTACCCACCTCGGAAGGATGGAAGGCTGAGTCAACCTTGAGCCTGGTGGGATTCGATCCGCCAGATTTCAGGCAGCCAGGAGTCAGCAGAAGTAGACTGCAGTCTAACCACTGCTCCACCATGGCTTGTAATCTCTGCCTCTTTGGGTGTCCAAGTGCTGGGCTTGGGTGATGGGCCTATACTGGAGAATCCTATTGTGTGTGCAAGGGATTTTCATATCTTGAGGGCATTTCCTATGGCTTTCATGGAGTTTTGATCTTTGCCAATTTCCTAGCGGATGACACAGCCGGTCAGTTTCGGCTGAAGTGTCAATGTGGGGAGAAAACTGTGTTTTGCCCTAACTTGGGGGTTCACTGACAGGTCAGGGATGGGATGATTTGGTGAACGGTATGGATGACAAGGGTGGAATGAGGTCCTCCCTTCTTATGCTGGTAACCCATTTTTAAAGATTGAGGCGAATAGAAAACGCAAGAGACAGGACTTCCAAAACAGCAAAAGGTTTATTGCTAGAAGAACAGATGACAGCGATTCAACGTGCCAGAAACCGCGCCAAGGTATTTATATATGATTTGTAAAACGGGGAACCAATAGGAAGCCAGGTACTGTCCAGCAACTGCTGACGCAGTACCCTGGCCAATCAGAATAGGTTGGCTGGCTAGCAACAGGCTATGCTGCGTGCCAGCCAATCAGGGCACAGCATAGGCTGTTGCCGGCCCTTTAGGATATTTATTAATATTTAACACCCATTACCCTGTGACAGCAGACTGCTTCAAAGATAAGTTTTTTAGTCACATTTCAGGCATCCTTGTCTATACCTGGGATCTCCAAACTTTAAGAATTGTAGACTTCAACTCCCAGTGTGGAGCCCAGTCTCATTGCACATCCATCCTGCCTTTGCATTTTTACATATGTTCTATCAATTCTCAGAAAGCGTACAGTTGGATTCAGTGTTTAAGAGATTATATAACACCGTGGGATTGAGAGCCAGGCAGGTGAAATCCCTTTTTGTGTAACAAGAGCATTTTTCAGAAGAGCTACAGTCCTTTATGCCTGGACATAAGGGGAAAAACAGTCCTTCAAATAATCAGATCTTTATTCATCAGTTTAGAGTTTTTTTTCACCTTCACCTCTCGTTTTAAAGGTGTGTACTCAATCTTTTCCTCATTCATCTCTCTCTTTTCTCTTCACTTGCATTCTATTATTATAGTAGATTGTACTTTATTTGAGGATGAGATTTGGTACATGCTGCCTTGCTGATTTGTTTAAAGCAGATTTCTCCAATGTGATATACTCAAGGGATGTTAAAAGCAAAACTCCCAGAATTTCATAGTCATTGTAGCTATAGTCTACTAAAGCTGGAGTATCATCATCTGAGGAAGACTTATCTACAGCTACATACATAGCCTTGCAAACAATCACAATTTAAAAACCCCGTATTGTCTTAAAAGTTTAGAATCTATCTATCTATCTATCTATCTATCTATCTATCTATCTATCTATCTATCATCTATCTATCTATCCATCCATCCATCCATCCAGATTTTCATCCTCTTTTTTGAGGGGAAAAAGTGCATCTTATACTCCAAAAAATACGGTAAATAAATAAAACCATCAGTTGAACCCCTCTATGTTAAAAAAAAATGGCCTAAACCTGAAGGACCTCACTTTGTGATAATGCATTTCTCCATGCACTTTGCTCCAGTTCCACCACAAAACCGCGCTCGACTAAACCGCGTCCAACTAAACCGCGTCACTGATGTCATCAACAGGGCGACAACAGTGCGGAGACAGAAGCACGCTGTAAACCCTAAACCTAAAATTAACCCCTAAACCTAAACCTAACCCCCCTAAACCTAATCCTAAACCTAACCCTAAACCTAACCCTAAACCTAACCCTAAACCTAACCCTAAACCTAACCCTAAACCTAAACCTAACCCTTAACCTAACCCTAAACCTAACCCTTAAACTAACCCTAACCCTAAACCTAACCCTAAACCTAACCCTTACCTTAAGTTGAATCGGCTTGCTTTCAAAGCACTATTTAAAGCGCCCTTCTTTCTCCGCGCTGGCTGTTGTCGCCCTGTTGATGACGTCAGCGGCGCGGTTTAATCGGGGGCGGTTTAGTCGAGCGCGGTTTTGACGGGTCACGCTTTGCTCCAACTTCTTTAAAACTCTCGGGGAGTTATGGAGGCACATCAAGAGTCATGCCAAAAGCAACATAAATGTCTTTGCTCGAAGGCTGAGGCAGAAGAGCTTCTGGCACACGGATGCAGCTCTTGGAGAGTGGCCAAGAGATTGCTTCCAAGCGTGCAACTGATCCTGCGTCATCATACGCTGTGAGATGCTGGAGAGAGCCAGCAAATGAAGCATGAAACAAAATTGGTAAACAAAGCAGAGAGTTTAACTACCACCGTATATCATCACAGCAATCTGTTTACTAGAACAAGACAACGCTGAATTTTCATGGGGAAGCCAAACGGTTCCCTAGCCTGGGTTGCAAATCAACAGCGGATAGCGGGCAATTACAGTGAAATTCGTTATCCCAGGAAGGTCTGTAGATTAATTGCTTATATGTTCATTGAGGGTTTTCTTTTTAATTCTGAAAACCCCAACTAAGTCATTCTAACAGAGTTTTCTGCTTAAATAAAATAGCATTGTTTCTATTAAGTGTCAAAAATAATTGCACATGTGGAATGCATTACAGACTGTTTCCACGCAATTGGGTGATTCAGAAACAGTTAAATCAAAGGATTCCGCTCATTACCTAATTGAGGTAATTTTTCCCTTCCTCTGCCTTTCATACATAAATCCTAAACCTGAGCCCACAAAAAAAAAAAAAAACCTTGGGTAAGCAGTAGAAGCCTGATTTAAGTTTGGCAGAGCAAACATGTCCACAAAGGTTCACCGACAAATGTGCACTCGACAAAAGCATGTGATGAAACCGTGGTGACAAAACCGTGAGGTTGAAATTGCACCGACAAATGAGCACAGAAGTGCGCCAACAACAGCGCGCCAACAAAAGCGCACCTTCAACAAACAAGTAACAACAACCTAATTACCCTAATCTTAACCCTAAACCTAACCCTGAACCTAACCCTAACCCTAAACCTAACCCTAAACCTAACCCTGAACCTAACCCTAAACCTAACCCTAAACCTAACCCTTACCTTAACTTAAATCGCGCTTTTGTGGGCACAGTTTTGTCGGCGCAGTTTTGTGGGAACGTTTATGATGTCACGATTTTTGTGCCGCGGTTTCATCGGTGCGCTTTTGTCGTGCGTGCATTTGTCAGGTCACGGTCCAAAAAGGAAATGAACAAAGACAAGGCTCAGGAGAAATTTCCTGACAGTGAGAACAATTAATCAGTGGAACAAGTTACCTTCCAAAGTGGTGGGTGTCTGTTTCATGGAGTGCAACAACAAGATGGTGCAAATTAATTGCATGCTGCCAACCACTAGGAATCTGGATTTTGCAGGTTAGGGATGTAGATCCTGGTTAAGGAAGCAACACAAAAATAGAGGAAATACTCGCTGTTGGATCTGAATTTACTGTACAAGAAACCAATGGTCCAGTCCAGATTGTGGTCTGCTTCTTTTTTTAATTCATAGAGTTTATCACACCCTGTTATAATCAGTCATATTGAGATCAGGTTGGATGGAAAATAATTGCAAAAGAAATTATTGATTTTTGAAATGCTAATCTAACTGAACAAACAAACCATGGTTAATGGAAATTTGCTTGCTTGATTATTCTGTTGCATGACGGGAAGCAGCAGAATAGTCAAAAAATAGTCAAAATAGTCTTTAAATGGACCTGTTTATACAGCGTTACATAGGGATGTGATGGCTCAGTGGCTAAGACGCTCAGAAAGGCCGGCAGTTCGACGGTTCAAATCCCTAGTGCTGCATAATGGAGTGAGCTCACCTTACTTGTCCCAGCTTTTGCCAACCTAGCAGTTCAAAAGCATGTAAAATTGCAAGTAGAAAAATAGGTGCCACCTTTTGTGGGAAAGTAACAGCGTTCTGTGCTCCTTCAGTCTTGCTGGCCACATGATCATGGAGACGTCTTCAGACAGTGCTGGCTCTTTGGCTTTGAAACGGAGATGAGCACCAACCCCTAGAGTTGGGAGCCATTAGCACATATGTGTGAGGGGAAGCTTTACATTTACCGATACAGTTTTACACATCCTATTTATTCAGCCCCATGCTAGCTAGATAAATTTATTTCTAAATAATCGTTCATGGATTTAGAACCTTACAGAGCAACTTGTTGTTGTTTATTTCATTTGTATGCCGCCCTTTTCCCCAAGGGGACTCAGGGCGGCTCACAACTCAAACAAGGGAAGGGGGATACAGACAATTTGACAACAACACAAAACAATACATAATTTAAAAGCGCAACAATCATACCATTCGAGATAGGGGCAACGATTCTTTAGCCCCAGGCCTGTCGGAACAGCCAGGTTTTAAGGGCTATGCGGAAGGCCTGGAGGGTGGTGAGGGTTTGAATCTCCACGGGGAGTTCGTTCCAGAGGGTCGGAGCAGCCACAGAGAAGGCTCTCCTCCGGGTAGTCGCCAGTCGACACTGGCCGGCGGATGGAATTTGGAGGAGGCCTAATCTGTGGGATCTAATCGGTCTGGTGGAGGTAATTGGCGAGGTAACTCTATGGATGCCCATTTTTGATGAGCAATACTTATCGGACTTACACTCGGGTAAGTATTCTGAGAATTGAATTTTAATGTTGCAATCCTAAATGCAATTACAAGGGTATAAGGCCCCTTAAATAATGCAGGCATTCTGCACAATGGTATCTGCACATTTATAGAAAAGGGTAGAACTTTGACTAGCTAATTGTGAGCACCATTTTGAAGTCAGAGGGCATTGCGAATCACATCCACTTACATTTAAGGTTACCAGAGATCAGGCAGAAACAGAACATAACCTTAAAATCAAATACTCTTTGGCTTTATAATATCTTGTTTATTATTTTGTATTGTTTTCACAACAATAAACATTTACACAGCAGGAGGAGGAGGAGGAGGAGGAGGAGGAGGAGGAGGAGGAGGAGGAGGAGGAGGAGGAGAAGGAGGAGAAGAAGAAGGAGAAGAAACTTGGTTGATAACTAGGATGCTGGCAGCAACCCAAATTAACCATCAGTGTCAGTCAATAACATTTGTGATACATTTTTAAATATTCAGTTGACTGAGTTTCATGTTTAATGAATAAAAGTATAATATTATTCTATTATTATTATCACATATGGTGGACCTGCCCGGAAACACAAAAATATTGGACAAAAATGTGGAAATGGATGCAAGAAATTACAGGAGAACAGATAAAATACAAACCCGAAATCTTCCTACTGGGAGTAATCAAAGGGAAATATACAAAGAAAATTAAGTACATATTAACGTATCTGCTAACTACAGCTAGAATAGCATTTGCCCAATGCTGGAAACAAAATAATACCCCCTCGGACAAATTAGTGATTAAAGAAACTTTGGATTGTGCAGAGATGGACAAATTAACACTGAAATTAAAAGATAAAGAAGAGTCGGAATATTATGAAATTTGGAACAATTGGTACAAATGGCTGCAAAACAAGAATAAAATTAATTAAGCCAAGTGTGATTGGACACACAAGGAATTTAGTGCATATGTTCTCATTCTACATAAAAAGACAAGATACATTCATCACAAATCATAAGGTACAACATTTAATGATAGTCATAGGGTACAAAGAAGCAATTGGGAAAATCAATATCCATATAGCAATAGCAATAGCAGTTAGACTTATATACCGCTTCACAGGGCTTTCAGCCCTCTCTAAGCGGTTTACAGAGTCAGCATATCGCCCCCACAGTCTGGGTCCTCATTTCACCCACCTTGGAAGGATGGAAGGCTGAGTCAACCCTGAGCCAGTGAGACTGCAGATAACAGTCAGCTGAAGTGGCCTGCAGTACTGCACCCTATCCACTGCGCCACCTCGGCTCTAAATTGTAAGGATACAAGCAACACAATTCCAATCATGCAGTGTGAGGAGATGGGTGATAGAAATGATGAGAAGATTAATAGTAATAGTAATGCAAACTTAGTGAATAGTTTGACAGTGTTGAGGGAATTATTTGTTTAGCAGAGTGATGGTGTTCGAGAAAAAACTGTTCTTGTGTCCAGTTGTTCTGGTGTGCAGTGCTCTATAGCGTCGTTTTGAGGGTAGGAGTTGAAACAATTTATGTCCAGGATGCGAGGGGACTGTAAATACTTTCACAGCCCTCTTTTTGACTCGTGCAGCATGCAGGGCCTCAACAGCAATAGCAATAGCAATAGCAGTTAGACTTATATACCGCTTCATAGGGCTTTCAGCCCTCTCTAAGCGGTTTACAGAGTCAGCATATTGCCCCCAACAACAATCCGGGTTGAGACAGGTTGGTAGTAACTGTTTTCTCTGCAGTTCTAATTATCCGCTGAAGTCTGTCTTCCGTCTTCTTGGGTTGCAGAACCAATAGCAATAGCAATAGCAACAGCAGTTAGACTTATATACCGCTTCATAGGGCTTTCAGCCCTCTCTAAGCGGTTTACAGAGTCAGCATATTGCCCCCAACAACAATCCGGGTCCTCATTTCACCCACCTCGGAAGGATGGAAGGCTGAGTCAACCTTGAGCCGGTGAGATTTGAACCGCTGAACTGCAGAACTGCAGTCAGCTGAAGTGGCCTGCAGTACTGCACTCTACCCACTGCGCCACCTCGGCTCTGTCCAAACCGGACAGTTATAGAGATGCAGATGACAGACAGACAGACATCCAGATACATCTGGACTGATTGACAGGCGATAGGACAGAGTGTTTATAGGACAGGTGGCTTATAGAGGTGGCTTAAGACAAGATGTGCTTATTTCAACCATATTAGGAAAAAGATCGAGGCATGGCAGAACTTCTCACAACTCTTCTAGTTTGGACAAGGAGACTTCACATGCCTGAGTAAAATCATGGTTGGAATTATCCCGAGTCAGTGGTATCAGAAGTACTACACAGATATGACCTGAAAAAAAACTCTCTTAAAATTTCACTTAAAATTTCAGCCAAGGTGGGCAAGTGGTTAAATGCAGCACTGCAGGCTACTTCAGCTGACTGTAGTTCTACAGTTCGGCTGTTCAAATCTCACCGGCTCAGGGTTGACTCAGCCTTCCATCCTTCCGAGGTGGGTAAAATGAGGACCCGGATTGTTGTTGGGGGTGATATGCTGACTCTGTAAACCGCTTAGAGAGGGCTGAAAGCCCTATGAAGCGGTATATAAGTCTAACTGCTATTGCTATAACTGCTACTTTCTCATTCCACTCACAACCATGTTCAATTACTGTCTGTGCAATTTTCAAGTGCAGAAGGCAAATCTGTTTTGATGAATTCAAAATTCATCCAGAATTCAAAATTCATTCAGCTAGAAAGCAGCCAAAGCTTAAAAAAATCAAGTGATGTTCATGTAAGAATTAACCTGCACAGCTCCCTATCCATTAACAGAATCACTCCTTTCTAAAGAAGAGCCCATGTGGTAAAGCATTAAAATCTCTCTCTCTCTTTCTCTCTTAAGCTCCCCATCTATATTCTACCTTCTAGGCTGCAGCATTAAAGGATTTGTTTTCACAGCAAACGCTCCTTTTAAAAGACTGCCTCGGATAAATGTCTCCTTGAGGCTTTCTTGGCTGTGACTCCTTCCTGTTACAGTACATGCTCAGTTGGTGCCCTGCCTTAATGCCCTTAATTTGCATCGCACGGCAAAACTAAACATGACAGCAGCAGTTTGGCCAGATTAAACACAAACATGTCCCTATTACATATGCCAGCGAGTGTCACTTACTAAACCTTCCCTCCTCCCCCCAAATAAATGTCAGCACCGAATGCCCTGAAGCCAGGCTGAATAAGGGTATTTTCCTTGTCAATGGATTGAAGAGGGGCTGAAGGGCAGGAGGAGGGTGAAGTACCAAAGATGATCGTGTCACGGGCTCTATCAAGAGTTGGACAAAGGGAGAATTTTAACTAGAGCAACTTGCAAAGCGATGGCTGAAAGTGCAAATGATTTGTTAGTTCTAAGAATGGAAGTCAAGGAGTTCAGTGGAAAAGAATGGGGCTCAAATTAAATACAAGAAGACTAAGGTAGAGACCACAGGATTGACAATGAAGATTTCGAAGGGATGGAGATCCTCTACCATTTGGTTTCTAAAGAGTCAGGCTCCCAAGCAGGTTCAATGTAGATCTCAGGAACATTCCACCAAGTACTAGCCATGGATAAGGCTTGAATGGAAGGATATTTGAGCAAAGTTATATAAGTAATAACCAAGATGAAACGAGTAGGCCAGTTCAATGTCATCCTGAAAATATTCGTAGCTATTTATTTAACAGCGCGGCGACAGAAGGGCGCTTTAAAACAGCGCGGTGGCAGAAAGCCGGTTGAAATTAAGGTAAGGGTTAGGATTAGGTTTAGGGGTTTGGTTTAGGGTTAGGTTTAGGGTTAGCTTTAGGGTTAGCTTTAGGGTTAGGTTAGGGTTAGGGTTAGGGTTAGGGTTAGGTTAGGGTTAGGGTTAGGGTTAGGGTTAGGTTTAGGGTTAGGGTTAGGGTTAGGGTTAGGGTTAGGGTTAGAGTTAGGGTTAGGGTTAGGGTTAGGGTTAGGGTTAGGGTTAGGGTTAGGGCTAGGGTTAGGGTTAGGGTTAGGGTTAGGGTAAGGTTTAGGGTAAGGTTTAGAATTAGGTTTAGGGTTAGGGTGCTGAGTGCTTCGGAAGGCATGGATTTGCCCTCCACGGTTATGTCGTCGCGCTAGGGTCGCCTTTTTCCTTAGCGCTTCGGACGGCGCGGATTTGCCCTCTGCGCTTATGTCAGCGCGGATAAGGGCTCCGCGGTTTTGTCGGTGAACCATCTTTTTGTATCCTCCCTGTAGATGCCTCAGTGTTAAAATATCTTGGGAGATGCAGCCCCAACCAAATGAAATAGAAGGGGGACCTAATGAAATTACAGGAGTTTCCTCTCTAAGGAACCATGACCTGCGACAACTCAACAATATTCTGTTATTTCACACGTCTCTGGCCCAGAAGCAATTTGAGTTGCATGCCACTACTAGTCTTGTACTTCAAGCAATTGTGCTAAGAAATAAAACTGCACCTTCCATTCACAAAGTTCCCAATGTGGTCCAGAAAAAAGTACGACATGGGATGCAAGGCAAGAGGCGCATCTGTGCTCAGCGCGGTGTGCATGCCCTTGCTTCAATTAAAGGATCTCGCTTGTCAAATGCAATTAGTGTTTACTAAGCAAGGAGCAAAATTTATAGGCGAGTTATTTTTACAGCTAATATTGCCCATAATTACAATATATCGAGAGCTCTAGCCTTCTGTACAAAGATTGGCGTTTGCTCTTCAGGTTGGTCCAGGTAAGAAGCATAACAATGAATGCTAATTCTATATTTATTGTAAGGTTGCTTTAACGGAATTTTGCGAACCTAAAAATATGCTCGTCCTTTATTTTTATTCGACTAAAAACTCCCCCACCCCTCCTCTTTCAGACTCATCTATCATTTCACAGATTGTTGACTAGACTGTAGCTCTTCCCCCTGTTTTCCAAAGTCATTCTCACATACACCAGAACAGGACCTGGATCCATTTCAGTCAGGTTTCAGGCCCGGGTACAGCACGGAGACAGCATTGGTCGCATTGGTTGATGACCTTTGGCGGGCCCAGGACAGGGGTTTTTCCTCTGTCCTGGTCTTATTAGACCTCTTGGCAGCTTTCAATACCATCGGCCATGGTATCCTATTGCAACAACTCGGGGGGTTGGGTGTGGGGGGCACCATTTTGCAGTGGTTCTCCTCCTACCTCTCAGATCGATCGCAGTTCATGTTGACTGGAGGGCAGAGATCGACCCCAAGACGCCTCGCTTGTGGGGTGCCCCAGGGGTCGGTTCTCTCACCACTCCTGTTCAACATATATATGAAGCCACTGGGTGAGATCATCCGTGGTTTTGGAGTACGGTATCATCAATATGCTGATGATACCCAACTTTTCATCTCTACCCCAAACCACCCCAACAATGCCCTCGACATGATGTTCTGGTGTCTGGAGCCTGTGTGGATCAGGGTGGGGACAAACAGGCTCAAGCTTAATCCTTTCAAGACTGAGTGGCTGTGGTTCCTGTCATCCTGATTTGTGCATCACATACCATCTTTGATGATTGCGGGAGAAATTTTAGCCCCCTCAGAGAGGGCCCACAATCTGGGAGTCCTCCTGGATATGCAGCTTAGTTTAGAACATCTTATGGCCGTGACCAGGGGGGGGCTTTTACCAGGTCTGCCTGGTGCCACTTGTGCCCCTTCCTTGATTGGGATGCCCTGTGCACAGTCACTAACGCCCTCGTCCTTTCTCACCTGGACTACTGTAATGCTCTCTACATGAGGCTGTTCTTGAAGAGCACCCAGAGGCTCCAGCTGGTCCAGAATGCGGCCGCGCGGGTTGTCATGGGGTACCTAAGTGCTCCCATGTTACACCCCTTTTAGGCGGCCTGCACTGGTTACCAGTTGTTTTCCAGGTGTGATTCAAGGTGTTAATTATGATCTTTAAAGCACTCCATGGCTTAGGTCCAGGGTACTTGCGAGACTGCCTACTGCCACTGGTAGCCTCCCACTGTCCAGTACGATCCCACAGAGTTGGCCTCCTCAGGTGCCGTTGGCCAGGCAGTGTCGGCTGGCGACCCCCAGGAGGAGAGCCTTCTCTGTGGGAGCACCTTCCCTCTGGAATGAGCTGCCCCCGGAGCTTCGCATAATCCCCGACCTCCGGTCCTTCCGACGCACCCTCTGCCCTGAGTCCTTTGGAAGAAGGGCGGCATATAAGTCCACTAAAACCAAACCAACCAATTGGATTATGCTTTCCTCATGATCTGGCCCTTGGTGTAGAGAATGATCCCAGCATCATCCTTAGCCATCTATCATATCAGTCTATTTTAAAGGGACCGCACTGCACAACTCCTTTGGACAAGAATTATACAGTTACTAAATGCTCTTTTTTAGGTGAGGAATGGCAGACCTCCACTGATTTACAGTTAGTCCTTGACTTATTAGCTCAGTTGGGACCAGAACGTCCACCACTAGGTGACCAATGAGACACACCCAGTTTTACAGCCTTTTTTTGCCACAGCAGTTAAGTAAATTTGGCTTCCTCTGTTGATTTTGCCTTGTCAGAAGCCATCTGGGAAACTCATGCATGGTCATCATGTGACCCCGGGATGTTGCAACTATGTTAACTGTGTTAATGCCAGGTTCCAAGTGCCTGAATTTTGATCATGTGACCACAGAGACAGTGTCACCATTGTAAGTATGGAGATTGGTCATAAGTCACTTTTTCCAGCACTGTCGTAAATTCAAACGGTCAAATGGTCACAAGTCGAAGACTACCTGTATTACAAGGAGGCTATGATTTTGCACAAGCTTCAGCAGCTGAGAAAGTAGAGACAAAACCCTGCTTTACCTGTTGACGAAGAGGGAAGACGCTTTATTTCAACTAAATCAGAGGCGCCATATGCAGGGTCCTTGCAGTCTAACTTATTCTCATGAGAATGCTTCTGACTCCTGGTTTAATCAGCAGTGTGACTTAGTACAAAGTCTTTCCAAAGTCCCAAAAAGTATATTACGTTATAGGAAGGACAATCTGAAGAGAATTCCCAGTACAGAATGAAAGTTGCGTTTTATTGTTTTATTTTTATTTATGCACTGTCTTATGTTTTTGTTTTGCACCCCCCTTCACATGTATTGTAAGCCGCCCTGAGTCCCCTCAGGGAAAAGGGTGGCCTATAAATCATAAATAAAATCCTAAAAAAATCCTAAATCCTAAAGCTAATGAAGATCTTCCCATTCAAACCAGAGGCCGGAGTGCTAGAGTGTGATACACTCTGCTAGAAAGAAGTTCCTTGAAGATAGGCTCCAGCACAAGTCCAAAAGTTCAAAAGGTTAAAGTTTAAAGTTTAATAACATTTATATGCCACCCAATTCCGTAGGACTCCAGGCGGCTTACAATACAAAATAAATCAAAAAAGAAGAGAAGGAAAGAAAAGATAGATTTAAAAAACACAACATACACTCCGTTCTAAGTGGGGCTGGACCGTATTTTGGGGTCAACAGCCCCAGGCCTGCCTGAATAGCCAGGTTTTAATGGCTTTCCGGAAGGCCGAGAGAGTGGGAAGGGTCCGGATCTCTGCAGGTAGATCATTCCACAGGGCCAGGGCAGCTACAGAGAAAGACCTCCCCCAAGTAGTCGCCAACCGGCATTGCCTAGTCGACGGTACCCGAAGGAGGCCCAGTCTGTGAGATCTTATAGGTCTTTGGACGTGGCAGGAGGCGGTCCCGCAGATATCCAGATCCCAAGCCATGTAGGGCTTTAAAGGTAACGACCAGCACCTTGAAGCGTGTTCGGAGACCGATGGGAAGCCAGTGCAGCTCGCGGAGGATAGGTGTAAAATGGATGTACCTAGGTACACCCGATATCGCTTGCACAGCTGCATTCTGGACCAATTGTAGTCTAAACCTCTGGTCCTAGCAACCGACTCAGATTAGATCCTTCCCTGATTTAAATATGTTCAAACGTGAAGTATGAACATCAGAAATGCACACTTTCCTACTGCCAAGGCTAAGTAACTTCCTGCTTTGAATGAATATGGAACATGTAAACTGACAAATAGGAAGATATCCCTAGTTCAGGGTGTATTTCTACCACCCGCATATATAGGACACATATGAGCTGAGATTCAGACTGATTATGAGTCAGATTTCATCTGCGACTCCTCTGTTTCAAAATTATACACTGCCACTACTACATTGGCTATTTCAAAGATCTACTCTGAGTTGCTGGAGAGAAGCGTCTAGTGCATCAAATATTTATAGAACAGCAAATATTCATAGAGCCAAACACCAGAAGTCAGTTATCCAATATACTAAAGTATTCTGTCAGATATATATCACATCAAGTGGCCAAAACCGTTCTCTATCAAATGCTGCCAGACTTCTAACAATCAGCATGGACTCAATGAGATCTCACTGAAACTGTCAGTTTTCACAATCGTCTATGATATACTAAAATTCAATGTCACGGAGTGCCAAAGGTTATAGATAAAAGATATTAAGATGACACAAAGGAAAGCTTTGGAGGCCACATTATGAGCGACCGTACCAAGTCTCTTCTCTTATCCCTTCCCTACCTCTTCTCCGACCAGAATAAACTTGCTCACTATATGACTAGCCACACAGTTCTAGCATTCTTAAACTGAGTTTAGCGTCATGGGCAAAACATTCAAACAGCATCCAGAGACCTTGATTCAGATCTGTCTTCAAAGTCATACTATCGATTTCTTAACCTAATCCTTCCTTGCAAGCTCTTAGAAGAATAAAATGAAATCATATCACCCATATCATCCAGAATTCCTAGGGAATTTTGAGATGAACATAACAATTGCAGATTGAGTGGTAAAGAAACTTCTTCTTATATGCCTCATGTAATTCATTTATCCTATAAAATGCATTTACTACTGAAATACTTATTGACTGTTTCCTTCTACCGCAACACTGATTTTTCAGAACGGCTTTGCTTGCCAATGTTTATCAATTGCTGCTTAAGATACCAGCTTACTTACTTAATTACTTACTTACTTACTTACTTACTTACTTACTTACTTACTTACTTACTTACTTACTTATTTATTTATTTATTAGACTTATATACCGCTTCATAGGGCTTTCAGCCCTCTCTAAGCGGTTTACAGAGTTTTAGCCAATTGAGTCAGCAAATCGCCCCCACAGTCTGAATCCCTCATTTCACCCACCTCGGAAGGATGGAAGGCTGAGTCAACCTTGAGCCGGTGAGATTAGAACCGCTGAACTGCAGATAACAGTCAGCTGAAGTAGCCTGCAGTACTGCACCCTAACCACTGCGCCCCCTCGGCTCTTATACTTATACACCTCTTATACTGAGGTGGCGCAGTGGTTAAATGCAGCACTGCAGGCTACTTCAGCTGATTGCAGTTCTGAAGTTCGGCTGTTCAAATCTCACCGGCTCAAGGTTGACTCAGCCTTCCATCCTTCCGAGGTGGGTAAAATGAGGACCCGGATCGTTGGGGGCAATATGCTGACTCTGTAAACCGCTTAGAGAGGGCTGAAAGCCCTATGAAGCGGTATATAAGTCTAACTGCTATTATACTTACTTGGTATACACGTTGTAATAACTGGAGGGGATTTCTTTATGCAACATACATGAAGGAGATCAGATATTTCTCCCATGTTGTAATTCCTTCTTTGTACCCCCCATTAATGGGATAAGCACTTGCCCTAGTCTGTTCTTCCATGTAAAACAACCTGTTAAGGCTTTGGAGCTCCAGAGAACTTGTAAATCATGGACAAAATATATTTCCTCCCTGTATTGAGTTCTATCTTTCCTCTTTCGATTTATGTTCATCTAAGACCTGCTAGTAAAATTACCTGTGTAGAGATTAAAGGCAGACATCAAAAGCCAGGAACTGCATGCAACTGGAGGAAATTAAATGATGCTGGCTTTTGTTACGCTACAAAAGGCTCTCATTATGATGCTGGCAGTGAGTGTGCTTTTCGAGTGATCGTAGATATCCATCAGAAGTGATAAATACTTCTCTCCCGAAAGTAGAAGGGCTCTAATTCTACAGAGAAAGGCCTTTTTTTTTTGCACCCTGACAAAAAGAACTAGAAGTTAACTAGAAGCAAAATTTCAAGGCAATCGTGGTCCTTTTGAAGAGCAAAGATAGGTGTAAATCAGATTTCTTAATTTCTCGCACTGACATAAAAGAACAAGAAGCTCATTCGTCTCTTGCATTTCAGGGTCACCAATGTAAAGCATGAGAAGACGGTGCTGCGTCTACCAGTCCAGCAAAAATCCAGGGATGCCAGGAGCCACTCAAACAATGTCTCCCACTATAAAGTTTTGGATGTTGGTTTGAATCCTAAAACTGAGCAAGACTGCAAGTGAAAATGGCTTCAAACTTATTCGCTGACTGCCATTCTTTAAAGAATCCATGTGAAGAGTTCTCCCAAGGATTACATGGCTTTCTTCCAGTGGTTTCCAGTGGACTTCGAGTGCAAATCAAGGTTCTGTTTAGAAGTATAAAGCTCTACAAGGTATAGGTAAAGGTAAACATTCCCCTCGCACATATGTGCTAGTTGTCCCGGTTCCACCACAAATGCGTGAACGACAAAAGCGCGCCTGACTAAACCGCGCCGACAAAACCGCGCCGACGAATGAGCGCTGAAGCGCGCCAACAACAGTGCGCCAACAGAAGCACACTGTAACCCTAAACCAAACCCTAAACCTAACCCTAACCCTAACCCTAACCCTAAACCTAACCCTAACCCTAAACCTAACCCTAACCCTAACCCTAACCCTAACCCTAACCCTAACCCTAACCCTAACCCTAAACCTAAACCTAACCCTAAACCTAAACCTAACCCTAAACCTTACCTTAACTTAAATCGCGCTTCTGTCAGCGCGGTTTTGTCGGCGCGCTGTTGTCAGTGCGCTTTTGACATCATGGTTTTAGCGCCACGGTTTTGTCTGCGCGCTTTTGACGTTCACGCATTTGTCGGGTCACGGTTGTCCCCGACTCTAGGGGACAGTGCTCATCTCCGAAGCCGAACAGCCAGTGCTATCTGAAGACATCTCCATGGTCATGTGGCAGGCATGACTAAATGCCAAAGGCGCATAGAACGCTGTTACCTTCCCACCAAAGTGGTCCCGTATTTTTCTACTTGCATTTTTATGTGCTTTTTGGCAGAAGCTGGAACAAGTAACGGGAGCTCACTCCGTTTAAGCAGCACTAGGGATTTGAACTGCCGACCTTCTGATCAACAAGCTCAGCGTCTTAGCCACTAGGCCACCGCATCCCCAGGGTATAGGGCCAGGTTATTTACGAGACAGACAATCTCCAGAAATAATTGGATTGGTTCTGCTTGACCCCTCAGAACTAATCTGGCATTGGCCACAAAAGAATGGCAACTGCTTGATGCAGGGATTGTGCCTTCTGTAGTCTGAAGAACTGTCAGAATCCCTCAAAGAACTGAATGGTCCCAACCCTGTAAGTCTTTCATAAGTCTTAAAAGACGCTGCTGTTCCTCCCTCCCTCAAAAGTATTTGAACTGAGAGGCTGAGTGAGCTCTGCTTGTTTTTAATTGTTCTCCACTGTAACTGGAACAGTTTCTAAGACCTCAGGCATTTGCTATATTTAGAATGTATATACAGTAATACTTAACAAAGTTGAAATTACAGCTAAAATGTAATGCACCTACTTATTATCAGTCTTTAGATATGTTTTTGTTCTGACCCCCCCCCCCCCCCCGTTGCCGTCGCCGTCCAGGAACAAAAGCCAAAACAAACGTAAATAAGAATACTTTTAATCAGTCCAGACTCTCATGGGCTGCAAGCCCAAAATAAACAAAGAGATAAGCACTCCGGCAGCAAGTCCTACAAAACTTGGCAGCAATGCAAACGAACTCTGGCAGCAATCCAGCCTGCCAAGTTTGTTTCTTGTTAGTCCTTAACGTTGACTTCTGCAGAAAGGTGTGGCACAAGCAGTCTCTTTTGTAATCGGGAGAGGAGCTTAATGAGCATCAGCTGAGCGTAATCACCTCTGGTGCTTACGCAGTTGTTCTTGACGCCGAGTAGCCCTTTGACAGCGTGCATCCTGGAACAACTCACAGGTATTTTCTGGATCACTCATTCTTGCCTCCTCCCCACTGATCCAGGGCTCAGGCACCACCTGGTGAACAACCAGTCTCTCCGCGCCCTGCTCAGAGTCGGAACTCTGTCCAGGGTCCTCCACCTTCTCCAGGGCCAACTCATAAGACCCCTCACCATCGGAGTCTGGTGGTAGCTCCAATGGCTCCTGCCGAGCCACAACATGTTTTAAAATTTCATAAGGGGTCCTTGGTGATGTCTGAACTCAATTGTTTTCTTACAGATATTTCATTACTCAACCCAGGTAACATCATCAATGTACCTGATGCAGGAGGGGGTGCACAGGGAAACCCACCAGTGGCTGGCCAAGTTAGGTGGTCTTAATAGAATGGACCTTATAAATTCATATTAGTTTGGCTTTTCATTCTAGTGCCCTGGAGTTACAAAGTTGACTTTTAGCTGGAGTGAATTTTCTCTCCAACTTCCTCATAAGTATTAAAAATAGGGCTGAACAGTGTGGCAAGACCCTGTAAAGGAGGGGCACAGGAAGCCAGGCGTGGGTGAGAGATAGAACAGAGGTAAAAACTGCTGACAGCTTAAGACATTATAGGAACTTCTCTTTTTTGTATTTCTCCTATGTACTTCTCTGTAACATTCCAAATGAACTTCTCCTTTTTGAAATGTCATGCTTGTCTCGTGTATGGAAACACCTTGAGAATGCACCGTGTGGAACACGGCATAAAAGTAGGATCCTGGGCAGAGCCCAGGCAGTTCAGATTTTGGTGTGTGAACACGCTGAACTCGATGCATCAAATAAACCTGTTTCTCTCACCTTCGTGGTATCGAGTCCTGGTCTTTCGTAAGTAGATTACAAACCTCAATCTGCTGCAACATACCTAATGAAACACCTGCAAGAAAACAACCAAGCTCAGAGTGCATCAAGGACCCTTATTTCAATCCTACCAATATTCTCCTTTAAAAGTACAACCGTTGATACATACACTATATTTATAGATTAATTTACCCACAACCCAAAGACTTTGAAAGGTCAGTGAACCAGCATCCAGTTGTACCGAGGTGGCGCAGTGGTTAAATGCAGCACTGCAGGCTACTTCAGCTGACTGCAGTTCTGCAGTTTGGCTGTTCAAATCTCACCGGCTCAGGGTTGACCCAGCCTTCCATCCTTCCGAGGTGGGTAAAATGAGGACCCGGATTGTTGGGGGCGATATGCTGACTCTGTAAACCGCTTAGAGAGGGCTGAAAGCCCTATGAAGCGGTATATAAGTCTAACTGCTATTGCTATTGCTACCGAGTAGCAAAAAATGCTCATCGCAAAATGTTTGCATGTTTGTTTGTTTGTTTGTTTGTTTGTTTGTTTGTTTGTTTGCTTGTTTATTGGATTTATATGCCGCCCTTCTCCCAAGGACTCAGGGCGGCATACAACATTAAAAAAAAGACACATATTACAAAAGTTTTAAAAAATTAGATAGAGTATCCAAAAAACAAACCCAATTAAGATTAACAATAACATTTAAAATTCGATTAAAATTAACATTAAAAAAACACATATTACAAAAGTTTTTAAAAATTAGATAGGAGTATCCAAAAAACAAACCCAATTAAGATTAACACTAACATTTAAAATTCGATTAAAATTAACATTAAAAAAACACATATTACAAAAGTTTTAAAAAATTAGATAGGAGTATCCAAAAAACAAACCCAATTAAGATTAACACTAACATTTAAAATTCGATTAAAATTAACATTAAAAAAACCACATATTACAAAAGTTTTAAAAAATTAGATAGGAGTATCCAAAAAACAAACCCAATTAAGATTAACAATAACATTTAAAATTCAATTAAAATTAACAATAATCAATCACTTATTTTATTTTGTTCAAGCCAGGCCGGCTTGCTGGAAAAGCCAACTTTTTAGGGCTCGTCGGAAGGACTGGAGGTCGGGGATTATGCGAAGCTCCGGGGGCAGCTCATTCCAGAGAGAAGGCGCTCCCACAGATGTAAAGCTTTACACTCACATATCTTTTTAGATATAATCTCCATTAGAAATGTAATTAATTACAAATGGGCACCTTTGACTGCCTTATTTCTAACCCAAGAAGAACTGTATCACATATGTGTGATGATTCTCTTCAGAAGAATTGCAAGATTTCATTAATATTAACCAGAGTTTTGGACCAAGAAATCACACAGAGACATGGTTAACTTCTACTCCTCTATTATTAACGGAACACAGTTTTAATTTTTTATATATATGGTATTTAATTTTTATTACGGTAGAGGACTGTTGTGTCATTTTAAAATCATGAAGCATTCTTAACATTATGTTCATGAAAAAATATGATTCATTGAAATACATACAATATACAGGTATATTCTCCACTTGCAACAATTCATTTAATGACTGTTCAAAGTTACAATGGAATGGAAAAAAGTGACTTAGGGCCATTTTTCACACGGATGACCATTGCAGCATCTGATCAAAATTCGGACACTTGCTAATTGACTCATATTTATGACTATTGCAGTGTCCTGGGGCCACATGATCATCTTTTGCAAACTTCTGATAAGCAAAGTCAATGGGGAAGCCAGATTTACTTAAGAACCATGTTACTAACTTAACTGCAGGGATTTACTTAATAAATGTGGCAAGAAACGTCGTAAAATGGGGCAAAACTCATGTAACAAATGTCTCATTGACAACAAAAAATTTGGCCTCCGTTATCATCATAAGTCGAGGATTCCCTGTACAGTCTTTAAACAAAGGTGACTTGATTCTACAGATTTCCGTTAATGAGATTTCCTATTTAAAAAGCAGGTAAAATTATATGAGAGTAAAAGCTATTAGTGTTCCAAAAAGCTAATCACCACAGTAAAGCAGCTAGTCAAAACATTTCACTTATTTTCTTTTTGCTGTTTAATTACGTCTTTCAATATCTGGTGCTTATGTAAAAGTCAGCTCTAACTCAATATGAGTTTTTAAAACATGTATTAGAAAAAAAATTACATGAAGCTTTATAAGAAATAAATCCTATTAAGGCATCATTAAATTAACTTTGCTGTAGGGTAAGTGTGCATAGGATTGCATTGTCAGACAGTACTGGTGGAGAAACTTCTCAATAGGTATATTATTCTTGAGTTAATGTAAGAAAGCTAATAAAAAAATCTACCAGGACGATTTGTCAATTGCTTTAGGGATTTTTTTATTTTTTAGTAAAATAAAATGGCACTTTGGTATTGTTGCTTAAGAATTGTAGATTCCATACATCCCCCCAATCATGAAATGAGCATTCTCAAAGTCTTTGCTGTATTCCAAAACTAAAGATACTGAATATGTCAATTGACTGATTGATTGTTATAAACATTTTAGGCTGCCTTTTATTCCAAAGAACCCATAAACAAGATAAAAGTAAAATACAAGTACAAACATATAATCAAATAGAATTTCTAAACCAAAATATAATATGTTACAAAGTCAACTAAACTGGTTATAGAAACCACATAATACATAGTACGATTACTATGGAGTGTAAATCAGGGGTGGGTTCCTGCCAGTTCTAACCTCTTCTGTAGAAGAGGTTCCACAAATCTACAGTGCCCTTTGGAACCGGTTCCAGCTCTCTCCCCCCCGCCTATCCGCACATCATCAAAATGAAGAGTGAGAGGAGGAATTCTGGGAGTTGAAGTCCACAAATCTTAAAGCTATCAAGTTTGAACACCCCTGGGATTTTTTTTCCTAAAGGGTTAGGGGTGCAAGGGTCTTGTAACTTGACAGCTGTAAGACTTGCGTGCTTCAAATGCCAGAGTTTCTGAGCCAACATTTTGGTTGCTAAGCAAGAGCGTTGTTAAGTGAGTTTCACCACATTTTACACGTTGGTCACACCCACCCAGTCACATGGCTGGCAAGCCACTCCCACCCAGTCACATGGATGGCAAGCCACTCCCACAAAGCAGGCCACACCTACAGAAGAGGTTCTAAAAAAAATTGAAACCCACCACTGGTGTAAATTCACCGCAATAAAACTTCAGAAACTTCAATAGGCTGCTGCATATTGCAGCCATTCTGGATTGTTGTGTAGATTTGAGATGGCATAGGATCTCTCCTAGTTTCTTTTTAGATATCTCTTGTGATTAAAAGACTCTCAATCCCTTTGAGAGAAAATAATTCAAAGGAATTCTCATCCCACGGTGATTTTTTAGACTATTTACCCAGCAGAGATAAATTAGACAATCCATATGCATTTGAGTAATTATGTGTCCTTTTGAATTCTGTTTTGTACTGTGCTCTCTAAGGGGGTTTGCCCAACGTCGCATTCAAGCAGTTGCTGTAAGCAGAGTAGCAGTAGACTTATATACCGCTTCATAGGCCTTTCAGGCCTCTCTAAGCGGTTTACAGAGAGTCAGCATATTGCCCCCAACAATCTGGGTCCTCATTTTACCCACCTCGGAAGGATGGAAGGCTGAGTCAACCCTGAGCCAGTGAGATTTGAACCGCTGACCTGCTGATCTAGCAGTAGCCTGCAGTGCTGCATTTAACCACTGCGCCACCAGAGTCTCTTTAGGCAATTAGGCAATTAATGGTTAGGTAACTTAAAACTTGATTGAAACAACGATGAGTCACTTGAAACTCCCTTTCGTGACTGAAACATTTCACTCCTCAAACCAAGCCAAGCAATTTCCTGGTCTATTTGTTCATAATAAGCAGAGTTGGGTTGCTCCCGGTTTGGCCCGGTTCAGCTGAACCAGTAGTAGCGATGGGAGGAGGCTCTGCCCACCCACCTGGATGCTTTTGTGCATGTGCAGAAGCATAGTGCAAGTGTGAGCACACCCAAATGTTCTGACCCACTCCTCCGTCCAATAACAAATGGCAAGACAAGCTTAACTGGAATGTACTTTATTAGCAAGAAACCAAAACCTCGGTGGCTGAAAGCCAAGCATAACAAACAGATAAAGACCTTGGCAGCAACTCAGACAAACCTTGGCAGCAATCCAGCCTGCCAAGCTAGTTACAAAAGTTCTCCAACTTTTAGTCAATGCGTTGAATTCTGCAAGAGGGGCGTGTGCACAAGCAGTCTTTTTATAGTCTGGAGAGGAGCCTAATGACCACCAGCTGAGTGCAATTACCTCCTGTAACTGTGCAACTGTTCCTTACGCCTATTAGCTCTTCGGTGCCATGCATCCAGGAACAACTCACTACTGGTGTCTGGATCACTCTCCCTTGTCTCCTCCCCTCTGGTCCAAGGCTCAGGTGCCTCCTGGTGGCCAACCAGCCTCTCTGCGCCCTGCTCGGAGTTGGAACCCTGTCCAGGGTCCTCCACATCCTCCAGAGCTGACTCATAGGGCCCCTCGCTGTCGGAGCCTGATGGCAGCTCCAACGGCTCCTGCTGGGCCACAACACCCAAACCAGTAGTAAACAAATTGGCAACCCACCACTGATACTAAGCATGCTATAAAACCTCCTGCTATCTTACATTAATGTGTAAGGTAATAGCATTAACCGCATATACAGTTTTGAAGAATTACAAACCATGTTCCTTTATAAGCGCAGGTTGTATTGAGAGTGCAACGTATCTATTGTCGCTATTTTCTTTGTTTTGGTCAAAGCCTACTTGCAATTTTTTTCATCGCCATGCTTGTAGTAAAGTGTTCAAGAGGGCACAGCACGGTAGCTAAATTTGACAGCAATCTGTTTATTGATTTATCATAAAACAGTTGCTGTGGAACATCTTGTGGCTTTGGGCTTTCAATTTTCCTCCACAAGTTTACATATATACAGACCTTGTGACTCAATGATATGATCACAATACATAATAGTATATTTAAGTAGCATAGATTTGTTGCATAACGCTCCAAGAATCCCAGCAAAATTATCCTGAGGTTTGCAGATGAACTTTATCAATTTCTTTCGTAACAACAAAGTCATTTAAGAAGCACTAGATATCTAGGCAGCCAGTCAGCTTTATACTATATTTTTTTTTCGCCCTCAGGGAAGCCTCCGGAGGACAAAAAACAGCCAAAAAAGAAGGCCAAAGTCAGCTGGCGCTGGAGCTGACAGAGCCAACTCTGTTTCTCTTTTATTAACAAATTCCCTATCTATGATCTGCACTACTTCTCTCCTTTTCAAAGAGTGTCTTGATTGCTTATCCTTGGCATATATGGTTTGCTTTTCCTAAACAGTGTGACCGACTTTATTGCATTTTCTGAAGTTTTCTCAATCAATCAGAATCAGAATAGAGCTGGAAGGGAGACCTTGGAGGTCTTCTACAGTAGTCTCCCGCTCAAGCAGGAGATGCTATATCAGTGATGGTTAACATTTTTTCTCATTACGTGCCAAAAGTTGGGGGAGCACAAGGGGGTCGTGCGTGGGCGTGCCCACACCCATAATGCTGTGTGCATGACCCCACGTGCGTGCTTGTGCAACCCCCCCCCCGTGTGCATGCGCACACAACCCCCACCACCTGGCTTTGCCGGCAGGCCTGGGAGTGATGAGTTCCCTCCCCTCTCGACATGTATGGTTGTGTGACTGTTGTTTACTTTTATTATTTGTATTTTGTCTTTTTATGTTCCCCTTTTTCCCCCTTCAATTGTTCGCTGCCCTGAGTCCTCCTGGAGAAGGGCGGCATACAAATAATACAATACAATACAATACAATACACCCTCCTCCCCCGCTTTTGGTGTGCGATGAACCCATTTTCCACCCTCCCCAGGCTCCAGAGGCTTTCTAGGAGCCTGGGGGAAGCGAAAACAGCTTCCCTGCTGTTCCCTGGAGACTGCCCAGAGGCTTCAAGAGGCTTCCCTAAAGGCTCCTGAGGGCAAAAAATAACCCTACAGGCAAACTGGAAGTATGGGAACAGACTTCCGGTTTGCCTGCAGAGCTGGTTTTTTTGCCCACTGGAGCCTTCAGCAGAGTTCCCTGAAGCCTCGGGAGCATGAAAAGCAGCCCAATGTGCAAACCAGAAATCCATTCCTGAACTACCGGTTTGCGTGTTGGATTGTTTTTTGCCCTTAGGGAAGATTCCGGAGGGCAAAAAACAGCCAAAAAAGAAGGCCAAAGTCAGCTGGTGCTGGTGCTGGAGCTGCCTTGTGTGCCCTAACAAATGGTTCCACATGGCACCTGTGGCACACATGCCATAGGTCTGCCATTACGGCCCTATACCACTGCAGATAGGATAGGATAGGTTGTCCAATCTTTTCTTAAAAACCTCCAGTGATGAAGCACCTACAACATCTGAAGACAAGTTTCTCCTTTGAATCTACCTTGAGCTGGGCTACGAGAACCTCTGCCACAATGACAGCACAATTCATTTTAGCAATAGCAATAGCAGTTAGACTTATATACCACTTCATAGGGCTTTCAGTCCTCTCTAAGCGGTTTACAGAGTCAGCATATCGCCCCCACAGTCTGGGTCCTCATTTTACCCACCTCAGAAGGATGGAAGGCTGAGTCAACCTTGAGCCGGTGAGATTTGAACCGCTGAACTGCAGATAACAGTCAGCTGAAGTGGCCTGCAGTACTGCGCCCTAACCACTGCGCCACCTGGGCTCTTATTTGATCTGTTATTATCCATTTGTGTCCACTTTTAGGGTATTCACAGTTGCTGATTCCAGCATAGTATTTCCAGCAGTGGTTTCCATGGAGATAGCAATTTCAAACACTCTCTTAAATGTTAAATTTCCCTTTGTTGAGTCTTTTTTTTTTTTAATGTTTTCCTTCAGAATTCCACAGAGTAACTGATATATATGTCAATGCTGGATTTAGCCCTTTGTCAAATTTGCAATGTTCAGACAGCATTTTCAATTCTGCTACAGATGCTACAGTAGAATTTCTTGCTTTCTCTCCATTTCTTCTTTTTTCTTTAATGATATCTGAATCATTCTGCAGTCAGCAATGGTTCTAGCTTGAAATGTTCTTACGTTGTTGTTATTATTATTAGTTCTGCAAACCTGAACTGGTAGGGTTGTTTTGCAGTGACTTAACCTTCTTAAGCCATGTGATTTGCTCCTTGTAAGAGTAAAATACCACTTAGCTATCACATTAATCTGAACAACAACAACAACAGCAACAACAACTCTGTTCAAGTCTCTCTGTATACGTCTAGTCATCTCTCACATTTCCAGATATATTTACTGTATCTCCAAATACAGCTAACTATTGTGGCCCAGCAGGAGCAGTTGGAGCTGCCGATGGACTCCGATGGCGAGGAACCCTATGAGTTGGCTATGGAAGATGTGGAAGACCCTGGGCAGGGTTCTGACTCAGAGCAGGGACCAGAGAGGCTGGTTGGCCACCAGGAGGCGCCTGAGGCATGGAGCAGTGGGGAAGATCAAAGGGAGTTCATCCCTGACGTCAGGCAATGGAGCAGTGGAGAAGATCAAAGGGAGTTTGTCCCTGATGCCAGGCAACGAAGGGCGGAGAAACGGAGGCAGCAGTTACGGAGAAAGGCTCATAAGAGATAATCAAGTCCAGGTGGTTGTGGCTTGGCTCCTCCCAAGAGAGTATATAAGAAGAAACTTTGGGAGGAGTCCTTTTTGCAGGACACAACCGTTCATAACAAGTTGGAGAAGCTCTTGTTTGTATTGTATCTCTTGTCTGTGGGAGTCTGGGTTGCTGCCAATGTTTTGCCTGTGAGTCATGTGTGGGCTTTCAGCCAACAGGATTGTAATTTCTGTGAATAAAGCGTGGCTAACAGTAAGCCTGTGTTGGTGTTAATCACCGGACGGAGAGAGGTCAGAACAGCTAACCATCCTGATGAGCTCTTTTTATCTTTCTCTTTACTTACTGCTAAGGTAAAGGTTCCCATCACACATATGTGCTAATTGTTCCCGACTCTAGGGGGCGGTGCTCATCTCCATTTCAAAGCCGAAGAACCAGCACTGTCCAAAGACGTCTCCGTGGTCATATGGCCGTGGTCATGACTGAATGCCGAAGGCACACGGAACGCTATTACCTTCCCACCAAGGGTGGTCCCTATTTAACTACTTGCATTTTTACATGCTTTCAAACTACTAGGTTGGCAGAAGCTGGGACAAGTAACAGGAGCTCACTCCGTTATATGGTGCTAGGGATTCAAACCACCAAACTGCTGACCTTTCTGATTGACAAGCTCAGTGTCTTAGCCACTGAGCCAATTCATCCCTGCTTTATTTACTTACTGCTACTACCATGTTTCCCCCAAAATAAGACATGGTCTTATTTTCTTTTGAACCACAAAATATGGCTTGGGCCTTATTATCAGGGGAGGGCTTATTGTTTTGGGTTTGCGGGTGGCTGCTCCCTTGCAAGCGGGCTCCCAAAGAGCCGGGCACAGCCTCAGGGCTTAAGCAGCCATGAAGTGACCACGCTCACGAGCAGCTGCCCAGCAAACTCCCTCTCCAGCTGGGCAGAGTGCCATTCACTGACCTAGGGGGTATCCCTAAGGCACCAAGCCATGTGGCGCTCTACCCACTGGATATATCCCCTCCATCTGGGCGGCTGCTTGTGAGCATGGTCACCTCATGGCTGCTTCACTCCTGAGGCTGTTCCCAGCTCTTCGGGAGCCTGCTCGCAAGGGAGCAGACACCCGGCAACTCCCTCCTCCAGCCAGGCAGAACACCACTCCCCAATCTAGCGGTATCCTGAAGGCGCCAAGCAACATGAGTGCCTTCTCCCCCCCCCCACCGGCTCCTGCGGCTTGGCGCCTTCAGTATACCGCTAGGTCAGTGAGGGGTGCTCTGCCTGGCCGGAGGGGGGGTTCTCCAATGGGCTTATTTTCAGGGGGGGTTATATTTTTGCCCACACAAAAAATGTGGCAAGGCCTTAGTTTCAGGACAGGTCATATTTTCGGGAAAACATGGTAGTAAGTAAATAACGGTGTTGTTCTTCCTGTTATTTTATGGTGTTTCTATCCCTCTAGATAATTAAAGGTATTAAGGTAGCTAAATAACAAAATTTCAAGTTTGGAGGCATGCTCAATCCAGCACTACATTTTTACATGATGACATACAAAGAAATAACCAAATCATCTACCGAACAGGAAAATTACGGGGGGGGGGGGGGAGGGAAGATCCTCATTAAGCTTCTTTACTTTCTATCAAAAGAGGGTTTCATCTCCATTTGTCTACAATTGTTAGAAATGATGGGCTTCATTTCATGTATATCTCTTGTCTTCCTTTTAGAATCACGCACAGCTGGTGCATTTGTAGCGAGCCACACTCAAAACAGAAAATCCTCATTCTCTCAATCTCTACAAAGTAAAATGCAATTTGCTTTTCCACTCAAGACTTCATCTCTTTAAATTCTCATCCATCCTAAAATCATTGTGCTCTGCCAGACCTATATATCTTTGGACACATGCGGTGATCGACTTCCACAATTTGACACCACATATTTGCAAGCCATTCCTCTTAGAAATCATGGACAATTAGCTGTCAATAGTGTGAACACAATGGAACCGTTTTAGCAGAATTGTTTAATATAAACCCCTCTCACTATGTAAAAAGGTATCATTAGAATTCTTTATACAGATAAATCACTGAAATGAATATGAAATTTAGACCAGAAAGAAAATAAAAAGCTTTCCTCCCACCCACAAAAAAAATTGGATGTTCCTCTTTTCAGCTGCAACATCTTCTGCATAGGATTCCCTCCTAGGAAAATTCAGACCAGCCTCTCTTCTTCTGCCTAAATTTCAAGCAGATGTTTGTTCTGCGCAATTTTTAATCTGTTTTTGATCTGAGTTCGGAAATTTCAAGGCTGGAATGGTTTGCAGGGAATGGTTTAAATATCACTACTATTTGCGAAGTAACCATCCTCTGCTACCAAATGTGATGTTCCTGTGGTTCGTCCAGGAGGCCAATGTGGAGAAAAGACACGGACACAATCTTTCTCGGGATGGAGCGACCCAGATTGGCGGTCTGAGAGCCCCTTTTATTGAGATAGGACAAAGGCAGGAGGAGCAATCGCATGTGATTAAAAACAGCCTGTCAAAGTACAATTGCTAATCTACTGCTCAGGGAAGTTCTGTCTATATATGGTCAAATCCTGGAGTCGTTGGGTAAGACACATCTAGAGTGAACCTCAGGATGTTATGTTATGAACTATGAGGATGTTATGGAGCACTATCAGGATGTTATGTTATGTAGGAGTTTGTTTTTTCCTATGTGGTTCAGTGTGGCTGCGCATGCCCTGTTATGCACTGGGCCATGGGTGACCCACACCTACACAAGGAGTTATATTACAACAACTATTAATTTACTTTATCTTTCATAAAGTACAGAGTTTCTTGAAAACTCTGAACTATGCCATCAGGATAATCTATATTAGCACTAATTAACAAGCTAGTGTAAATACTCCTACAAATAAATAAAACTTTTCCAGTTTCATCAATAAGAAAACCATATGAGCAAAAAGCTTTCAGGTGCTTTTCTGGGTATTTTAATATAGGTATTTTCCCATAGATCCATATCAGCCAATAACAGCTGGTGTTTGCACAGTAGAACCTGAGATAGAGTTTGTGTTCTGACCCCCCCCCCTCTTCTCTCATTCACAAATGACAGTCAGACAGAACTTCAAAGGAAATATATTTATCAGTCCTGGCTCAAGCTGGCTGCGAGCCCAAAATTAAATGTAGATAAAGTATCTGGCAAAAAGTTACACAGCAAAAACAAAAAGCTCTTATAGCAAACCAGGTTTACAGAAAGCAAATCGCTTTTCCAAGTGCCTCTTTGAATCAGGTTTACAGAAAGCAAATCACTTATCCAAGTGTCTCTTTGAATCTCGAAACGATGAACCACACACAACGAACGACGAACCACGAACATTGACTTCTGCAACTAAGGCATGACACCATCTGTCTTTTATCTGCAGAAGACGACTCTAATGAGCAACAGCTGCTCATTATTCCTGCATCCCGACTCAACTCCCAGCAAGCTTCTGCTGAGTTACAACAAGTTTGTATCAATTTTTGCTATTTTTAGAAAGAACTTTAAATTTCACCAAATCTCAGCAGGACTGATATTTCCTCAATTTCTTAAATGTTTTTTTTTCTTTGTTTATAAAAACAAAACTAAATTAAAACATAAAAAACATCGCTGAAATGTATATTTTAACAGGACAAAATGCGAATCAATGCTAATTGGGAGAGAGGAAGGTTATTGTATTGTATTGTATTTGGTTTATTTGTATGCCGCCCTTCTCCAGGAGGGACTCAGGGCAGTGAACAACTCAAGGGGGAGAGGGAACATAAACAACAGTACACATAATTAAAATACACGAAAATCACACAGCCATATAAGTCGAGAGGGGAGGGGAACTCATCAACCCCAGGCCTGCCGGCACCGCCAGGTTTTGACGGCTTTCCGGAAGGCCTGGAGAGAGGTGAGGGTCCGGATCTCCGCGGGGAGTTCATTCCAAAGGGCCGGAGCTGCTACAGAGAAGGCCCTCCCCCGGGTAGTAGCCAGATGGCATTGGCTGGTGGACGGAACCCGGAGGAGGCCGACCCTGTGAGATCTGACGGGTCTTTGGGAGGTAATTGGCAGCAGGTGGTCTCTCAAGTTAGAATGAGAATCTTAGATATTCCTTAAAGCATAATCCCAAAGATTATAAACTTGGCAAACCTGGGAGTGATTGCCACCACTAGGACATAACCAAAGTCCTTCTGCTAGTAGTCAACTGCACTAAAAAAATGAGGAGGAGGAAGAAGAGGAGAGGAGGAGGAAGAGGAGGGGGAAGAGAAGGAAGAAAAAGAAGAAGAAGAAGAAGAAGAAGAAGAAGAAGAAGAAGAAGAAGAAGAAGAAGAAGAAGAAGAGGAAGAGGAGGAGGAGGAGGAGGAGGAGGAGGAGGAGGAGGAGGAGGAGGAGGAGGAGGAGGAGGGAGGATCAGTGATTATTTATCCAGATGCCTAGATATCATTTTTAGAATCAGAGGCAGCATATCTATCAATAGCAGTTGTAGGAGTGCAACAGCAGGAGAGATTTATGGTTCTCGTATTCTGCTTATGACCTACCCAGGAGTATCTGGTTTGGTCCTGTGAGAAATAGAAAATTGGACTAAGTAAACTAGAATACCCCAGCCAGCAAATTTGGGAACTGGAGTCCGCAGATCTTAAAGTTGCTGAGATTGAGAAATACAGTGAAATAAACCTTTTGGCTGAATGCTCTTCCGATGACTGCATGTTGTACAGAATTTACAATTTAGCAATAAAGGCAGGATGCCACTTAAGGGAGTAGAACAAAACAAAAGAAATTTTAACTATAAACATTGAGTTTCCTTTTGTTTTGCACTGTATTTCGATCCCAAACTTTCTGTAATAACCACTCAGGTTTTTAAAGTGCATTTTTGTAGATGTTTTTAAATTGTAGGACGAAAAAGCTTTCTTATCGCAGTGAATAGTTGGAGTTATCAATTATCTCTCGAAAATACAAAGTACAAAGAAACCTTCCAGCCTTTAAAATACCTCAAACCCGGCTGAAGCTGTAAATGTCTCCAGTTATTTTGAAAATATCTCTGGTATTTGATATTTGGGGACAAGATAATGAAGGTCAAATTGGGAAGGAGTGAAAACCCCAATAGCTCTCCAGAAGAGAGCAGCTTCAGCTTAGAGATAAAAACTCAGAAAGTGGATTAATTTATCCCAATAAATGATTTAGTGAACGTCTTATCGTCCACACTCACTTCAGATAATTCTATTTTGATTTCACAATAAAAATTTCCCAGATTTTAGTAGAATATTAAATCTGATCTCACTTTAAATTATTTCAGTTCCATTTAACTGAGGTCTTAAAGATAGGAATGGATTTGAAAGTTTCAGTATTAATATTCCCCATCAGTTCTGAAAGGACTTTCCATGAATATTGATGCCCTTGGGAACAATACTGCAGGAATACTGAAATTACATTTAACATGCTGCTTTTGATTTAATATTTACCGATGGATTTCTGCCTACAAAGATAATCCTGCATCACTCAGCCAAATTGGCAAATTTTCCCAATGCATTTCTTTGTGTTTAGTGGGAGATTTGTAGCTCACTAAACCTTAACATTACACATCAATAAACACGAATTGCTGATTCTTCTATCATTGTTGCCAAGAAAACTGTTAAGAAGACATATAGATCAGTATGAATCAATCAGAGGTGGGTTCCTACCAGTTTGCACCTATTCGGTAGAACCGGTTCGTCAAATCTACCGAACCGGTTAGAAGAGGTTCCATCAGTGGACCTGGAAAGCAGGCCACACCTACAGAAGAGGTTCCACAATTTTTTGAAACCCACCGCTGGTCCTTGGATATGATTATTCTACACTATCATGCTCATATTTATAAAACTCAGTGCCTCTGTGAAAGGTAAGGATGACTACTGCGTTTGTGGTGCAATCAGAACATTGCGTGTGTTGAAGTTGTTTTAACGCAAACCAAAGATGCCTTTTAAATAACAAGTTTGCATCATATTCTTATGCATGCCAGTGCTGTGTGTGAGGTAATTTAAGGTGGTTCTGACAAGTGTCGTCGGCATCTTCATATCCGGTCACATGGGTGGCAAGCCACACCCATCTGGTCACATGGGCAGCAAGCCACTCCCACAAAGGAGGCCACACCCACAGAGTAGGTTCGAACAATGTTTGAAACCCACCACTGGAGCCAATCAACATTTCATCTGCCTGACCAATGGGAAAATGGGTAACTGGGATCACTGAAAGGGTCCCTGCCCTCTGCTTCTTCCAGTCTTGGAGGAACAAAAATTTATCACCTCCATTTCACACAAACATGGAAACAAAACAAACTCTTAGGCATACTAGAAATGTTTGTTCACGTGTTATATACATGCATACATCTGCTTGGCATTTGCCGAGAAATGAGGGCCCAATGCTCAGGCTTTTCTAATAATTCCATATTCCATGGGATTCAGCAATGAAGAAATCAGCTGGCTTCAAGAAGGAAGAAGACAAAATGTTTTGTGTAAACCAGTAGTGTTTGATTCACCCAGTTTCAGATAAAACAGTACCAAGATAGGAACCTTCAGTTGTCGGCACCAGCTGAAATTGTATAAGCCCACAGATCTATTGCTGGTATCAAATTATGTATGGTGGGGGGTGCTCTAATTTTTCAATCTTTATAACATCACTAGCTGATAACCCGACGCTGACTGGGTATTTATTCATCCCAACCGTCCTTCCATGAATGTCACCGCAATTTCTAATGTTGGATTTTTTCCCCTTCCAGGGGGAAGCCCCCTTGTGGAGTACTGTGAAGTTGTTACCATGGCAACTCCACAGCGCTGTACAGTAGAAGCCATTTTAAGGCAGCACAACGGTAGAAGCTGTTTTAAGGCACAACAGGCTCTTAACAGAACACACATCCGGAGACGTATTAGGGGTGTCTTACCCTGATAGTATTTGTTTCCAGAAGATAGGTAATCTATGTACCAAGTTTGGTTGAAATTGCTCAAGGTGTTCTAGAGTTATGCTGGAACATACACAGAGAGAGAGAGAGAGAGAGAGAGAGAGAGAGAGAGAGACAGAGACAGAGACAGAGAGACAGAGAGACAGAGAGACAGAGAGACAGAGAGACAGAGAGACAGAGAGACAGAGAGACAGAGAGACAGAGAGACAGAGAGACAGAGAGACAGAGAGACAGAGAGACAGAGAGACAGAGAGACAGAGAGACAGAGAGACAGAGAGACAGAGAGACAGAGACCCATTGAATATTGAAATTAATGTTGTTACTTCTGGTTTCTGTGCAACATTTATGTAAAAAATCAGGTGAGACCCTATGTATATTCAGGCAGAGACTGGGTAGTCAGAGTTATCTGGAAATTGGATACCTGCCTTAATCAATGGATGGTCTTTCCATTAATCCTGGACGAGGTGGATACAATTCCCCTGTCATAGATGCTTCACTCCAGGGAAGCCGTGTGATTCTCAGGAAGATGAGAAGAGGTAACACGGCTCATCTTGCAAAGATGCTTTGGGTCACTGACCGCCTAGTCAAACTCCTGGAAGCGCTAGAGGGAGCCTCCAAGGGATTCAAAAGGGGAGCCAAGGAGCAGCAGCTCTGGAGCAGCTGAGGACAAGCTGCCTTTGTGAAGCCCTTCCAGAAGAGTGTGAGCCTTGAAGCACTGCTATAATGAAGCACCTTTCAAAGCTTTGCTTCCAGAGCACCGTTTTCCAGGGCTAATTTTAAGGTTCTGTTCAGTTTCAGGCAAGTCCTTCATTCTTACAGTGCAGCCATGCATATGGCTATGCAGAACTCCATCCCATTGATCTTGTTTCTATATAAATCTTACCAGAATGCAGCCTTAAGTCACGGGTCTCCTATAGAGATAAATGAGGCTGCTAAGTTTGAATGAAGTGCCTGGAGGTTTCAAAGTTATATTTCAGACAGCCAAAAGAATGGGCTTCACCTGTTTGAAAAGTACTTTATGATACGCTGAATTGTATATAAGCTGCCCTCAGCCATTTTTTCTGAGGGAAAGATAGAATTAGTTCGCCTGCTATGTGAAATAACCCCAAAATTCTCCCTTTATGGATTATTCACATTCTATTACACCATAACCAACCATTGTTGGAGAGAAAACATGAGAGAAAACCACAATTTCTCTTTCCTTCTCAATCATCTTATCATGACGTTAAATCCAGGGGTGGGTTTCTCGCTTCATTCCAACCGGTTCGGTTGGAACGGGGCCAGCGGCGTCCTTGGCACGCGCGCGGTGCACGCATGTGTACTAGCGTCTGCGCGACGCTCCAGCTGCTCCTGGACGATCGCGTAGGTGCTGTATGCGTCCTGCGCATGCGTGGAAGCGCAGAACTCGTCAAAACCGGGTAAGGACCGCGGGCGGGTGTGCCCTTCGCTGTTCCCGGAAGTTACTTACTTCTAGGTTCGGCGACCAACCGGTTCGCAGGGACCGCCGCGAACCGGTTGAAACCCACCCCTGGTTAAATCCATTTGGTTGGTTTACTGGATTAGGACTATGTAATTAAAGCTCGGTCTCCAAATTATTGACTTATAATAAAGTAAATGTAAAAGTTTTCTGAAGGGGGTCAGTCACAAAAAGGATACAATTCTAATGGTCCCAAGGTGAAACTCGCACACCCAACATCCATTGCCAAATATAATTATATCTACTTTACAGAAACAAAACAACTCAAATTACAAACAGAATTTTAGTTATAAGGTGGGGAACAGGAAATTCTATATTCATTTATTGAGCATTCCAAGTTAGAACTGCACTGAAAAAAGTGACTTATGACTATTTTTCACGATCTTTGTAGCATCCCCATGATCATGTGATCAAAATTCAGATGCTTAGCAACTGGTTCATATTTACGACTGTTGCCGTGTCCCACAGTCATGTGATCACCTTTTGCAACCTTTTGACAAACAAAGACAACGGGGAAGCCTGATTCACTTAACAACCGTGTTATGAACTCATCAACTTCAGCTATTCACATAACAACCATGGCAGGAAAGGTCATTAACAAATGTTTCACTGTTCTATGTTGATGGTATTTATGCTTCCATATCAATATACTTAACATATCTTAGTTTTAAAGAAAAAATAAGAGAAGATAGTATACATGTGCAATCATATTACATTAAACATAGAATGGAGTTTGCTCAGAAGCTGAAATACACTAAGTGAATGAAAGGAAGAGTGGGAAAGGAGAGAAGAAAGATAGGAAGAGAGGGATAGGAGAGAGGGTAAGGGGGGAAGATGAGGAGGATAAGGAGGAGTGGAATGAAGAGAGAGGAGAAGGAGAAAGGAAGGGGAAGTAGAGTAGAAAAGGATGATGGAGGGAAGAAAGGAGGTAGGAGAGAGGCAGAAGAAAGAGGTGTATGGAGAGCAGAAGAGCTAATAATGGGTTTTTATCTTTCTGGGCGTTGATGACAAGAGGAACTGATGTAATTACTACTTAATACAATAGGATATTGGCTATGTAATAGTATACATGTGATTATATGTTATGAAAAAGGAAAATAAAAAAGTATATTTAATAAAAACAAATGTTTCACTGAACAACAAATATTTTGGGTTCAATTGTGGTCATAAGTCAAGGGCCACTGCAGAAGAGCCTCCCGCCACTGCTACTACCGGTTTCCCAATCCAGGCTGAACCGGCAGCAACACACCTCTGGGCCACCTGTATGGAAAGAGTAGATGGTAAGATAGACAAGTTCAAATGTGCAACGTCTTCTCTCTTTAGTGGTGAGTGCAAACCTGTACCAGTGCTCTTGTGTTATGCTCAGAAGGACACTCAGAGTAACTCCAACAGAGTAAATACGAAGTTCCCTATTCTTTCACTCCATTCGAAGAATAAATTTAAAAATATGAAAAATACCTTATATGCCATTGACTTCTCTAGATCCATATCAGGCAAGACAACACTGTCCATCAAAATATAAATAAGGAGGGAGGGAAGCAAGGAGGGAAGGAAGGAGGGAAGGAAGGAGAGAAGGGGGGAAGGAAGGAAGAAAGGAAGGGGGAAAGGAAGGAGAGAAGGAGAGAAGAAAGAAGGGAAGGAAGGAAGGAAGGAAGGAAGGGGGAAGGAAGGAGGGAAGGAGAGAAGGAGGGAAGGGGAAAGGAGGGAGGGAAGGAAGGAGGGAAGGAAGGAGAGCAAGAGAGAAGAAACGAGGGAAGGAAAGATGAAGGGAGGGCAGAAGAAGAAGTAGGACCGTTGTAAGATAAGATGGATCTATGGGATGGTAAGAAAGCAATCTTCAAGTATATTGTCAACTGTAGGGAAAAAAAAATATGAAGTTGGAAAAGGCAAATATATATATATGTTATATTTATGCTGATAAATAAATAAAGGGAGACTAGTATAGATCTATTTCAAGCTATTTAGCTCTCATCAGCTAGCCACACCCTTACTGGGAATCGAACCTGTGCTCTATTGCCTCTAAGGCAGATGTGTTAACCATTGAGCTACAGGGCTCGACTCCTTATCAGTGAGGCCAGGGTGAAAGGTATATATTTAAAGTCACAACCCCTGGTATGCCCAAATATGGGAGGAAGGTCACACTTCCACTCTCTGTCTTCGGCTCGTCACAAGAGACCATCCAGACAGAAATCCAATATTTTTTACTGTTGCCTTTTTATTACATTTGTTATATTTATATATATTTGTTATATTTATATATATTTGTTATATTTATATATATTTGTTATATTTATATATATTTGTTATATTTATATATATTTGTTATATATATATATATATATATATATATATATATATATATATATATATATATATATATATATATATATATATATATATATATATATATATATATATATATATATATATATATTTATTTATTTATTTCTTGGAGCTGAGACTCAATTAGTACCAGGATGCTCAAAAATGTCCCATCTCTGGTACCTGTATAGTTGCTAACAGCAACTCTCCAGAGGATATTCAGACCAGAAACTGGTTTGCACATTAAGATGAATCCAAGAATCTGTTGAAAGGAAATTAAATTCTGCTTTATTGTTTTTCTCAATGGTGTTATCTCCCACTTCTTCCTAGGGAGATTAAAAATGATCCAAATACTTTCTGAAGTTTTTCATGGAAAATCAGAGTCAAGACAAAGTGTCTACATGATATCTGCCTAAGGCCTAACCAAGCACAGATAATCATCAGACAGCCATTAATCATTCCTGAAACGCAAAGCTATCGCCATGCCAAGTGAAAGGTAAAATCAATTACAGTGACAATTAAGAAACCACACATCAGTCTTCAAAGTACAGCAATTAATAGTTGTTCTGATACAAACTGAGGATTTTTTTCACTAAAAATTCTCATCCAGGAAACTAAAATTCAACCAAGAGATATTAAGCTGTTCGCATTTAGTCATTTGAACTGTAAATCCAACTCAAAATGTATACATAAATTATCCTAATTCTCTGACAAGAGGCAGAGTATATTAACACAAGCAATTATGAGCTTATAAAAGTTCCAGAATTTATTTATTATTTATTTATTCATTCAATTATTCATTTATAAAATTTATAGGCCACCCATCGTACCTCAAGGTTATCGCCAGTTAAGTCTTCAGGAAGTCAGATGTGGAGGAAAATAGCACTCTCGGCATAATAAATTAAATGGGTTAATATTTGCCTGTGGGAGATAAAAGTAGATGAATTTAGCGCCTGCAATTTATTAAGCCATATACACCCAATAAAATACTGAAAATCTATGAATCTCCAGTTCTGAAAAAGCTTTTTGAACGAGAAGCAAAATGTTTTCAAAGAAAAAAAACCAAGTCCATTTACTTTTGGGGGAAATGTACCTTTGGGACAGCGGTGAGTTCCTACCGGTTCGCACCGGTTCAATAGAACCGGTTCATCAAATCTACCGAACCAGTTAGAAGAGGTTCCACCAGTGGACCCGGAAAGCAGGCCACATCTACAGAAGAGGTTCCAAAAAATTTTGAAACCCACCACTGCTTTGGGACAACCGTGACCTGGATGATAAAAAAATCTCCTTAAACATATCAATTTGGAAGAGATTTCAGTAATATCCAGTAATTCATTAAAAGTGTGGCTTAGCCAAAAAGCAAGAGCATTGGCTTCTTAATCAAAATTATTTTTTTTTCTGAAATGTATGGGGAATAATTTGAATTTCTCTCACACACAGTTCCCCAAACCCCACAGTGATGTTTTTGAGTTATTGTAATAATAAAAGCTGCTCAAAAAAGCCCAGTTTTAAAGAATAAAAATCCTAAATCAGCTATGCAGTCATTCTGTCCTTATCTTTTCTTTCTTATTCTCATTAAACAACTATTTTATTCTGGCTTGATACCCCCCTCATTTGAGAGGAACATTAGTTTTGAGAGAAATTCAACTACGAAAGACATAATATTATTTAAGGTGACACCATACTACATATTTATCAGTACATAAATATGTAGTAATAATAAAAAGAAATAATATTAATGGTAGAAGCTCTAGATACATAGCAATAGCAATAGCAATAGCAGTTAGACTTATATACCGCTTCATAGGGCTTTCAGCCCTCTCTAAGCAGTTTACAGAGTCAGCATATTGCCCCCAACAACAATCCGGGTCCTCATTTTACCCACCTCGGAAGGATGGAAGGCTGAGTCAACCCTGAGCCAGTGAGATTTGAACAGCAGAACTGCAGAACTGCAGTCAGCTGAAGTAGCCTGCAGTGCTGCATTTAACCACTGCACCACCTCGGCTCTCTACATACCAGGAGCTGTGGTGGCATTGGTTAAGTGTAGTATTTCAGGAAAACTTTGCCCATAACCTGGAGTTTGATTCTCGCCAGCTCAGCCTTCCATCCTTCCGAGGTCAGTAAAACGTGGACCCAGATTGTTAGGAGTAATAGGCTGACTGTGTAAACTGCTTAGAGAGGGCAGGAAAGCATGGTGAAGCAATATATAAGTCTAAGTTCTATTGCTATTGCTACATAGAACCTTTGGTTGTTTAAGTACAGTAAAACAAATTTAAACACTGTGATTATAAACATGGACACTTGTGCATATATAATGTATAGCAGCCTTCTCAATCTGGCATTCTCCAGATGCATTGTGGGATTAAAACTAAAAGCATTCTCAACCAGCCATACCAGCTGGAAACTCTGGGAGTTTAAGTCCCAGGACATCTGGAGAATGTCAGGTTGGATAAGTCTAAGCCAGATAAACAATGTAAAGAAGAGAAGGATATTACAAAGAGAAATTCATTTCCCTTCAGGGAAAATTGAAATAAAGCCACAATCTACATCGTCTGTTCTACCCCCTATACATGTTTAATGCACATCACCAGTTCTTCTATGTGGCCTCACAAAACCCATTTGACCACACCAGACCAGTTGCTTAAGGCAATGGAATGAGGCAATGGAATGAGGTTGTATGTATGATTTTAATATCTGGAACATTTTGTTTTAAATGATGGAATAACAATTGGAGTGGAACAATTGATGTATGATGATGCTATATATACGAACCCAATAGCTAGAATATTTTGTGTAAAATGAAGGAATAACGATCATAGTGGAACAATGACTAAACAATGATAATAATGTATTTATGCTTATTCAATGGATAATTTGGGCTTTGATATACAATTGTAAGTGGTGAGAATGGAGATGATGCACAGAAACCTGTAACCAAACGACATGCTATCTGAAACAGTTGAAGGTATAGAGCCGAGGTGGCGCAGTGCTTAAATGCAGCACTGCAGGCTACTTCAGCTGACAGCAGTTCTGCAGTTCGGCTGTTCAAATCTCACCGGCTCAAGGTTGACTCAGCCTTCCATCCTTCCGAGGTGGGTAAAATGAGGACCCGGATTGTTGTTGTTGGGGGCAATATGCTGACCCTGTAAACTGCTTAGAGAGGGCTGAAAGCCCTATGAAGCGGTATATAAGTCTAACTGCTATTGCTATTGCTAAGGTTGTATGTTTTAGATGTTTTGTTTTTCTTTTGTTCGTCTTTTTAAAAAATAATAATAATAAAAAAGAAAGGTCGGCCATTCGGTGGTTCAAATCACTAGCACCGCGTAAGAGAATGAGTTCCCGGTACTTGTCCCAGCTTCTGCCAACCTAGCAGTTCGAAAGCAGGTGAAAAATGCAAGTAGAAAAATAGGAACCATCTTTGGTGAGAAGGTAACAGCATTCCATGCGTTTGGCGTTTAGTCATGCCGGCCATATGACCACAGAGACGTCTTCTGACAGCGCTGGCTCTTCGGCTTTGAAACAGAGATGAGCACCACCCCCTAGAGTCGGGAACAACTAACACATATCTGTGATGGTAACCTTTACCTTTATCTCTTTTACCAACTCTGTTTCCTTTCCTTCATCAAGCTAAATTTGCACTGTTCCCTTGGGTTTCAGTGGTACATATTTAAGTAACTTTTCTTTGATGCCTTTGTATTTATCTGCTTGTTAATTGCTCATTTATTTCTTTTAGCCTATGGACTTCACTGTATTTATTGCATCCCGTTCTATTTACTGTAAGCTTCCAGAGGCTATTTTGGCTAAAATAAAACGCATTTCTATTAAGTATTACGAAGAAGAGGCCACACGGGGTGCTTAGCTTTTCTTTTATATAATAAAGCCATTATAGATAAAGTCCTTATAGCCACATGTTTGCTGTGAGTGCACAGTGGAAATGAACAGCACAGTCTTTAGGCAATAAACGTGTCCCTTTTCTGGGATGGTGAGTCCATTCAAATATACTTTTTTTCCAACTTTGAAAGGAAACTCTCGTTTGATCCTTACTTTACCTTCCTTAAAATCTGAATTTCATTTTACTGTTTTTTTCCTCCCATATATTATTTGTTGTGGCCCGGCAGGAGCCGTTGGAGCTGCCGCCAGACTCCGACAGTGAGGGGTCTTATGAGTCGGCCTTGGAGAAGGTGGAGGACCCTGGACAGGGTGTCGACTCCGAGCAGGGCGAGGAGGACTGGTTGGCCACCAGGTGGCGGCAGAGCAATAGCAATAGCAATAGCAGTTAGATTTATATACCGCTTCATAGGGCTTTCAGCCCTCTCTAAGCGGTTTACAGAGTCAGCATATTGCCCCCACAGTCTGGGTCCTCATTTCACCCACCTCGGAAGGATGGAAGGCTGAGTCAACCTTGAGCCGGTGAGATTAGAACCACTGAACTGCAGATAACAGTCAGCTGAAGTGGCCTGCAGTACTGCACCCTAACCACTGCGCCATCTCGGCTCTGCATTGGATCAAAGGGAATGTTCAGGAAAACATTTGGGAGTTGTTTCAGGATGCACGCAGGCGCAGGGCTTCTCGGCGTAAAGAATAACGGAGTAACTACAGGAGGCGATTACGAGCAGCTGAGGCTGATTAAGATCCTCTCCTGAGTATAAAAGAGACTGTTTGTGCCACGCCCTGGTTGCAGGAGTCAACGTTCTTGTTCACGTTCATGATTCAGAGAAACCAACTTGGATAAGTGGTTTGCTGTGAGAAGCTTATTTGCATTGCCTAGGTTCGTAGTAATTGCTGCCAGAGAGCTTATCTATTTGTTTATTTTGGCTTGCAGCCAACGAGAGTCTTGCCTGATTAAAAGAAACCTTTTTAGTTACCTTTAAATCTTTTTAGGCTTTCGGCTTTCATTCCTGGATGGAGAAGAGGGGGTCAGAACAATTATTTATTTGAATTCAGTCACTTGAGAGACCGCCTTCTGCCGATTACCTCCCTTCGTCCCATCAGATCGCACAGAGTGGGCCTCCTCCGAATTCCATCCGCCAGTCAGTGCCGACTGGCGACTACACGGAGGAGAGCCTTCTCAGTAGCAGCTCCGACCCTTTGGAACGATCTCCCCGTAGAGATTCGCACCCTCACCACAGTCCAGAGCTTCCGCACAGCCCTTAAGATCTGGCTATCCCGTCAGGCCTGGGGATAAGATCTTCATACACCCCACCCGAATGTTGAATGAATGTTGTGTTTTATTGCTATTATTATTTGTACTCACGTATTATTTTACGTTCTGTCTTGCACCCCCTCCCCATGAGTTGTAAGCCGCCCTGAGTCCCCTCAGGGAAAAGGGCGGCCTATAAGTGACAATAAAATACTAAATACTAAATACTACTTTTTTTAAAATCCCCCTTTTACCAACATTCGTCCAGAGGATTGGAATAAGCAGGGAAATTCGGCCTCCAGTATCTGGAAGAATGTACATTAGGGACATGTTTGGGTGGAGGAGCAATTGCTCTCCACTTTTTAAGTCCTGGAAATTCTCTTTCCTCTTAGGGTGCCATTCTTTTTTTCTTCTGCTATCCAATTCATGTCTTCTTCGTTCTGTTTCTAAAATAAATAGCAATGAGATTTTCTGGGAAACAAGATTGTTTTCCCCCTAAGGCAGAAGTTCATTCAAGTTGAGTATTCCTACTTTTTACAGGAGGATACCAGAATGAATTGAACATGCATCTTCTTACAAAGTAGCAATCGGGAACATATTTTTTTTCAAATAGTCTTGGATAAACAAGTTAATTAAAACGAAATGTATCTCATATTCCTATAGCCCTATAACCTCACATAAGCCTGTCTTACTCTCCCTACGACAATATATTTATTATAGCAAGCCCTTGAGAAGCTACACGTAGATCATGGTCTAATTTCAGCTTGAGATCAAACAAAGAGCTTTATTTTGTTTTCATTTGTAGGAGATGACCAGGCTGAGTCTGTGGGAGGGATCAAATGTGTCATTAGTCTAGAGTCCCTTCATGTCCACAGAGATCTAAAGGCTAAAACATATGAGGAACAGTTGCAGGAACTGGATATGTCTAATTTTAATGAAAAGAACGACTAGGGAAGACATGATAGCAGTATTCCAATATCTCAGGGGCTGCCACAAAGAAGAGGGAGTCAAGCTATTCTCCAGGGCCCCTGAGGGCAAAACAAGAAGCAATGGGTGGAAACTAATCAAGGAGAGAAGCAACTTAGAACTAAGGAGAAATTTCCTGACAGTTAGAACAATCAATCAGTGGAACAGCTTGCCTCCAGAAGTTGTGAATGCCCCAACACTGGAAGTCTTTAAGAAGATGTTGGATAGCCATTTGTCTGGAACGGTATAGGGTTTCCTGCCTAGGCAGGGGGTTGGACTAGAAGACCTCCAAGGTCCCTTCCAACTCTGCTGTTGTATTATTGTATCTAAGTCCAGCCCACCTTGAATTCCATTGACTCTTATCTACCATTAATTTGCTTGGACCATTAGTAATTCAAAATTCTTGTAGAGATCTTAAGCTTGGAATAAAGCAATAAAACGTGGGACCAAAGGAAAAAAACAGGAGGCAATAACACACCATTAGACATCAAGCAAATAAGATTGCAATTAAATAACAGACTAAATAAATTGCTGAAATCAGAATCAATTAGTCTTTAACCTGCTCCTAAAAAGGTCTTGGATTCTAGTTTAGGGTTTGCTATAGGCTTATTCCATGTCAGAAAAATCCAAATAAATGGGCCACAGTAAGGGAAGAAGTCTCTAGTAGCTTAACCTTTATTAACTGCTAACTAACTCTAGCCAAAAAGAAGTAGCAACATTATAACTCAATCTGAGACTCTAATTTAAATTGTCTGAAGCTTTGCCAGGCAAAGATGAAGAGAATATGCCTTTTTTTTTCCAGCCATGGCTGCTAAATGAACAGTGAGTAGCAAACTTTAGATTTAATTAAACTCTTAAATTATGGACTGCAGGCTCCTAATGGTGGTTATCCTAATCAAAGAAATTCATTTGGTTGCATTTCTCAGAGAACTAGCAAGACTCTGCCAACTAGATCCCAAATTCCTACAGGCTTTGGTTTACTCATTTCATTATACGCCTTGCTTGTTTTTCTCATTTCACTACTCCATCTGTTGAATCAAGAGCCGGGCATGGTTCATATATCAAGATATTGCAACAGTAGGATGCCCACATATCAAAAATCATATAGTTGAGGTAACAGCAGGAAGATAAAAACTGAATGATTTGAATAGAGATGAGTGGGTGCAACATTATTATATTTCTTTATTCCTATGCATGCCTTACTTTTGCATATGTTTATACCAGTGGTGGGATTCAGCCAGTTCACACCTATTTGGGAGAACCAGTTCTTAACTTACTAAGAGGTTCAGAGAACCGGTTGTTGGAAGAAATCTCCTTTTGGTTTTTTTTTTCCACTTTACAGGGCTAATCCTGTAAGGAAGGCAGGAAGGAAACATTCTGGTGTTGTTTCTAGCCTCATCTTTATTGACCTGCTTACAGAAGATGCCCCTCCGGTTAACCCTGATTACATTGTAACAGCTAAGGCAAAGTGCCCATCGACCTGAGTGACATTGAGTTGGCCACACCCACATGGTCACATGACCACTAAGCCACGCCTACCTACCTGGTCATTAGGACAGAGAACTGGTTCTTAAATTATTTGAATCCCACCACTGGCTTATACCGAAAAGTAGCTTGCCCAGAATTCATAATAAGCACCTCTATGATAAGACACCACAGGTGATAACTAACTCGGGTAACCTCTCTCCGCCTGGGAGTGTGAGCACCTTCTCTCAGCCTTACCGCTGCTGTATGAGGTCTTGATCTTCAGTGTTCGGCCTTCAGCTTTAACTTATTTTGTCCCATTTTTTTTAGAAGGTGTGTCCAGTCCAAACCCAACAGTTACTCAAATTAAAATGGCTACTTGCAGTGGTGGGTTTCAAAAATTGTTCGAACCTACTCTGTGGGTGTGGCCTCCTTTGTGGGAGTGGCTTGCCGCCCATGTGACCAGATGGGAGTGGCTTGCCACCCATGTGACCGGATATGAAGATGCCGACAACACTTGTCAGAACCACCTTAAATTACCTCACACACAGCACTGACATGCATAAGAATAGGATGTAAACTTGTTTTTTAAAAGGCATCGTTGGTTTGCGTTAAAACAAATTCAACACTCGCAATGTTCTGATTGCACCACAAATGCAGTAGTCATCCTCACCTTTCACAGAGGCACTGAGTTTTATAAATATGAGCATGATAGTGTAGAATAATCATATCCAAGGACCAGGGGTGGGTTTCAAAAAACTTTGGAACTTCTTCTGTAGGTGTGGCCTGCTTTCCGGGTCCACTGGTGGAACCTCTTCTAACCGGTTCGGTAGATTTGACGAACCGGTTCTACCAAATAGGTGCGAACTGGTAAGAACCCACCTCTGGCTACTTATAAGAAAAAGAAAACATGTTCACGTTCTCCACTGCAGTTCAGGGCTTCTTAAAAGACCTTTGCCAGCCCTCTTATTTCAGCTTGTTAGAAAGCTCTTTAAATTAGTTCAGTGCTGATTTGAAAATACCAAAAGCAAATCAGCAGTGATTTTCCCAGCAATCAAGCCTTTAGTGCAGAGATCCTTCATGTCTAAATGGCTATTTCCTCATTTAAGGATACTTAATTTGATTAACAATAAACTAAATTGCACCTTCCTGGAAGCTTCCTCCACAGAACTCAGTTAATGCAGTATAATCCAGGCTGTGTCATAAATAAAGAGATTTCTGGGTGACCAAAGTAGGATCAAAAGCAAGCAAGTTGCTATTTTCCGAGCGTTGTTTTGTTTTTTTTAAGGAGTTTCTTACAACTCTCACAAATATTTGTATCTTCACCATAATGTTGCGTTGATTGAACTTGTGTTTCAAAAAAAATCTGGAGGCTATTGCTCTCTACCCGTAGTAGGGTTGTATATAGTCAGTGGTGGGTTTCAAAAATTGTTCGAACCTACTCTGTGGGTGTGGCCTCCTTTGTGGGAGTGGCTTGCCGCCCATGCGACCGGATGGGAGTGGCTTGCCGCCCATGTGACCGGATATGAAGATGCCGACGACACTTGTCAGAACCACCTTAAATTACCTCACACACAGCACTGGCATGCATAAGAATATGATGTAAACTTGTTTTTTAAAAGGCATCTTTGGTTTGCGTCAAAACAACTCCAACACACGCAATGTTCTGATTGTACCACAAACACAGTAGTGATCCTTACCTTTCACAGAGGCACTGAGTTTTATAAATATGAGCATAATAGTGTAGAATAATCATATCCAAGGACCAATGGTGGGTTTCAAAAGATTTTGGAACCTCTTCTGTAGGTGTGGCCTGCTTTCCGGGTCCACTAGTGGAACCTCTTCTAACCGGTTCAGTAGATTTGACGAACCGGTTCTACCGAATAGGTGCGAACTGGTAGGAACCCACCTCTGTATATAGTAGATGTCAGTGTCATAAGGCCAAGAGCAAATGAGAAGTAGTGTATTTTACAGAGTATAAGTTGCACCAAGATTTTCAAGAGGCAAAATTTTAAAAAAAGGTTTTTGCACTCTGCAGACCTCCCAAACCCTCTGCATGCCTCATTTTTTGTGAGAAACAGGTGATACAGAGAGTTTGAGACGCTTGTAAAGTGCTCCTGGGGGCTGAGGGGGGCAAAAATGAGCAAAAAATGGCCCATTTTTTTACAAAAAAAAGGAACTCGTTTTTTGCCAAAAAAAGAGGGCATGCATAGCCTTTACGAGGCTTGTAGAGTGCTCCTGAGGGCAAAAAATGGCCCAGCCGCCAGGAGCCCTTTGCAGGTCTCCCAAACCATCTGCAAATCCATTTTTGTGTAAGGGGTGGAGTTTCTGGAGGACAAAAATGCTGTATTCAGTGTATAAGACGCACCCAGATTTTCAGCCTTATTGGGGGGGGAGTGCATCTTATACTCCAAAAAATACGGTATATATGGAGGAGATTTCTTAGAGTTGGATAATCCTGAATAGAATTCACACCTCACATGGCGTCTGCCACGATTCTCTGTATAAATGAGCATAGTATCTTCCCCTCAGTGTAACTGCAGTGTAACATGTCAAACTGGAAATCACATCATGACCAGCTGTAAACGGAGCAAATATATATTGCTCCAATATTTGATTTTTTTTAAAAAAATATAAGCAATGCTCCGCTTCATGGCTTGATGGACTAGATATTGGTATTTGAACACAGCTCTTCTTAAGATTTATATTTTATTGTGTTTACTAGTCAAGGTGAAATGTTAATATATGTTTCTAGGCCATGTGCGATATGCCATATGATAGATAGATAGATAGATAGATAGATAGATAGATAGATAGATAGATAGATAGATAGATAGATAGACAGACAGACAGACAGACAGACAGACAGACAGACAGATAGACAGATACACAGATACACAGATAGACAGATAGACAGATAGACAGATAGACAGATAGACAGATAGACAGATAGACAGATAGACAGATAGACAGATAGACAGATAGACAGATAGACAGATAGACAGATAGACAGATAGATAGATAGATAGATAGATAGATAGATAGATAGATAAAGAAAGAGAGAGAGAGAGAAAGAAAGAAAGAAAGAAAGAAAAGAAAGAAAGAAAGAAAGAAAGAAAGAAAGAAAGAAAGAAAGAAAGAAAGAAAGAAAGGAATTCTTAGAGTTAAATACTTGTTTTCATGCAATTGCTGGATTATCAGGAGGGAGCCCACAAAAATTGTTATTTCTCTGCTACTGCACAACATTCTTTATATGAATGTCCATGGAGATAATTAAAATAGGATATCATGGATAACATGAGCTTACAATTAATCCACAGCAAGGTCAAGAGAATGCTAAAGGAACTGCTTCGTCCATCCCAGAGAGGGGATAAATTTCTCCTGGGTTATTCCCAGATTATGGAACACATCTGCTCAACAATCAGAAGTTGTTGACAAAAACAGGAAGACAGAAGATCAAAGGAAATTAATGGTTAAAATGGGTTTTAAAATTGAGAAGAAAGTAAAATATTTGGTTATCACTATAACAAATAAAAATGGTTTATCGTTTTAAAATAACTATGTTAAGATATGGAATGAAATTAAAAAATACTTGTTAAATGGGAGATATTTTTACTGTCATTGCTGGGGGAGAATTTCTGTGATAAAAATGAATGTATTGCCTAGAATGATATTTTTATTTCAGACAATGCCTGCTTTGACAACTGATGCAACATTTAATGTAGTGGCAGAAGGAGATATCTAAATTTATGCAGCGGGGGGGAAATATCATAAATGAAACATAAGTTGTTACAAGATGTATAAGAAAGAGGACTAAAATTGTATTTTGGAGCCTGGTACAGAGGACACAAGCTGAAATTTGGATAGCAAGGTAATTTTTTAGTATGACAATGTCAGTGGTACTGTGGATTTTAAAAGTAATTAGAACTTAGAATAACTTTATTGTCACTTTGAATGTACACTAATCGGCATAACACTAAAATGAAATTTCTTTTGCATGTAGCTCTCAAAGGGTCACCACCTCCAATATACATGACAAAATAGATAAATAAATAGAGATATAAATAAATACATACAAAAATATGAAAATAACCACATATATTACATGACACAGAGAAACAACATAGTCTAGTTCAGATGTATACATATCTGAAGAGCTGAGGTGGCGCAGTGGTTAGGGTGCAGTACTGCAGGCCACTTCAGCTGACTGTTATCTGCAGTTCAGCGGTTCAAATCTCACCGGCTCAAGGTTGACTCAGCCTTCCATCCTTCCTAGGTGGGTGAAATGAGGACCCAGACTGTGGGGGCGATATGCTGACTCTGTAAACTGCTTAGAGAGGGCTGAAAGCCCTATGAAGCGGTATATTAGTCTAACTGCTATTGCTATTGCTACATGGCAAAAAAAACCAAATCTTGTAAGACGAGGTTTGAAGAAATGTCATAATCTTGAGTTATGTCTCAGGGATCTGTGTCCATGGCTATAAAAGGTATTTAAAGGGAATCTGTGGTGGGAAAAAAAGGTTAAGAACCACTGGTCTAAAATGTATAAAGGTTGAGAATCACAGGTCTAGAATGACACTTCAAATTTGTGTTGGAAGTTTGAACAAGGAATGACAGTTGATTATGCTTGGTAGATCTGTAAAAAAGCTAGGAAATTTTGGATTCAAATATACAGTATATAGTGATTAAGAGAATTTTAAAGATTAATGTACAATTGACAGCAGAGGTGTTTCTTTTAGGATTGATGGACAAACCGTGAAAAATAGTCATAGAACTTTGTTTTGATATATGATAACCGAAGCAAGATTATTGGATGGAACTATTCGGCATTATCCACATTGGAGGAATGATTGGTGAAGATGATAAAATTTGCTGAGATGGCCATAGTGACTTCTTTGATCAGAAAAAAAGATAATATCAATGTTTACTGCTGCTGGATTCTCCTCGTGGACTTTTTGCATAAAATCAGGGAAAAAAAATAAACTTAAGATGTATGGTTTTGATAATTACGGTAGATAAGATACATTATAAAAAGAGTAGAGTTGTGTTGTAAGCATAGAGCAAAAGGTACATTTATAATTTGTCCTGATAACTGATGTAAAGAAAATCAGAAACCACTTCTTTATATTTTTCTTTCTGGGAGTTGAAGTCCACAAGTCTTAAAGCTGTCAAGTTTGAACACCCCTGGGGGTTTTTTTCTAAAAGGTTAGGGGTGCAATGGTCTTGTAACTTGACAGCTTTAAGACTTGCGTGCTTCAAATGCCAGAATTTCTGAGCCAACATTTTGGCTGCTAAGCAAGAGCATTGTTAAGTGAGTTTCACCACATTTTACAAGTTGGCCACTCCCACCCAGTCACATGGCCAGCAAGCCACTCCCACAAAGCAGGCCACACCTACAAAAGAGGTTCTAAAAAAAATTGAAACCCAAGTAGTAAACTGGGCTATAAAGCCACAAGACTGAATGTATCCCCCTGCCTAACCTAGAAGCTGTCATCAAATTGCGATTTGAGGTGATTGAAAGGAGAAATTAAATACATGTTGGACAATCAAATGCTGCTTTTCTAGAAGCATGTAGACTCTTCAAAGAGGTTGATTACAGCTGAGCTATAAAATGAATTTCTAACTGTGCCTCCATCTTTTCTAAACACAGTTATTCATAAACCTGGGGTGCTGACTTCCATTAGTAATTGTGGATATACACATAGAATTTGCGTTTTTAAATGATTTTTATTCGCATAGCAGAGGGGGGGAGTGAGGGGGGAGAGAGAGAGAGAAAAAACAAGAAAAAAAGAAAGAACAAAAAAGAAATAAGAATTGATACAGTGATATAATCTCAAAGAAGTTACAGAAACTCTAGTCAGTGTTCAGTATATCAGTGATGAAAGATTAACCATAAAAACAAAACACATTAAGTTATATTTAACAGTAAGGTAAATGATTTCAGAGGTGTTTTTGGATTCCTGAGCTCCTACCGAAGACTTCACTATTTCCTTATTTAAAAGCATAATTTAAAAAACAAGGAAAGAAGAAAAACTACTGAAAACTTTATAGTAAAGGTTTAGTTTCTTTCTTCCTCTATTCAAATTGATATACAGTAGCTATAAACATTTAAAATTTTCATGTATTTCTGATTTCAGCTTTTTAGTCAATCCTTTTCCCCCTAAAAACCACATTCTAAATGCTTATGCTTGCCTTGCTACGTAATATATAATACATTGGGAAGTCATTCTTGCTTGCGTTTGGTCGAACTTTGAAATATGACTGTTTACTTCGCCATATTACTGCATATCCTCCAAGCTTAAGTTTCCACTCGGATTTGTCAATAACGTATCTCTTTTTCAGCATCCTAAGTTGATCCTCTCAGACATGAACATGAATCTTAGGAAATTGTGATTATTTGCGCGGGCTACATCTTGGAATTATGCCCGGGAAAATGTGGTTTTATTTCCAATTTGATTTTAAAAATTCTCTGAATAGCACTGTGTTGTGGCCCAGCAGGAGCCGTTGGAGCTGCAAACAGACTCCGACAGCGAGGGGCCTTATGAGTTGGCTCTAGAAGAGGTGGAGGACCCTGGACAGGGTTCTGACTCTGAGCAGGGCATAGAGAGGCTGGATGGCCACCAGGAGGCGCCCGAAGCATAGAGCAGCGGTGAGAGCCGAAGGGAGTGTGCTCCTGACGTCATGCCTTGGAGTAGTGATGAGGAGACAAGGGAGGTGATTCTGGATGCCCGGCAATGCTGGGCAGATCGACGTAGAGAGCAGCTACGCAGTTACCAAAGATAATTGGACCCAGGTGATTGTAAGTAGGCTCCTCTCAAGATAGTATTTAAAGAGAGACTGGGAGGAGCCTGGTTTTGCAGGATTCAACGTCATTCCTAACACTGGAGAAGCTGTTATCTGTCGAAGTCTGAGTTGCTGCCAAGGTTCTTATCTGTTTGTTATGTTTGGCTTTCAGCCACCGAGGTTTTGGTTTCTTGCTAATAAAGTGCTGTGAAATTCCAGTTAAGCTTGTCTTGGCATTCATTACTGGACAGAGGAGGGGGTCAGAACAGCACTGTATATTTCTTTCATGTCCACCACACATGGTAAAGTGCTCCTGCTGTCTTGTGGCTATTCTGGTGCTTGTTGCTAACTGACTTGTCTAATATGAGCAATTATTGCTGGAGTTGTACCAGAGGTGGGTTCCTACCAGTTCGCACCTATTCGGTAGAACCGGTTCGTCAAATCTACCGAACCGGTTAGAAGAGGTTCCACCAGTGGACCCGGAAAGCAGGCCACACCTACAGAAGAGGTTCCAAAATTTTTTGAAACCCACCACTGGCAAGGATCTTGTAACTTGACATCTTTAAGACTTGCATGCTTCAATGCCAGAGTTTCTGAATAGCTACTTGGACCGACCTAAGTACTAATTCATAATTTAATATCTGGTCACATGGGCAGCAAGCCACTCCCATTCGGTCACATGGGTGGCAAGCCACTCCCACAAAGGAGGCCACACCCACAGAGTAGGTTCCAACAATTTTTGAAACCAACCACTGAGTTGTACCTATAAAACATTTCATACCAGTTATCTCTTAAGCTTTAACTTGGGGTATTTTTTATAGATTTGTTCCATTGTTGTATTGTGACTTTGGGGGGGGAGGGTATCAATTTTCTCTATAGTTTTTATTTGTTTTGTTTCCATGTCGTACCTATGACTTGGTCTAGCGCAGAGGTGTCAAACTCATGGCATAATGGCGGCAGCGTGTGATGTATCGCAACTTTTTTCCCCTTCGCTAAACCGGGCGGGGGCAGGGACAGCACGTGACACATCTGCATGATGCATCTGGCCCATATGCCATGAGTCTGACAGCCCTGGTCTAGTGGTTAAGGAGCCAGGCTAGAAACCAGGCGAGTGTGAATTCTAGTCCCATCTTAGCCATGAAAGCTGGATGGATAACTTTGGGCCAGTCACTTTGAGCCTTCTCAACCCAACCCACCTCACAGGTTGTTGTTGTGAGGAAAACAGGATGTGGAAGGAGTATTAGGTACGTTCACCACCTTGAGTTATTTATAGTAATGATAAAGGTGAGATTGAAAAAAAATGTAAAAAAATAAAAATAAAACATGTGCCATAATAGATAGTCTTGATTCTTTGTGAGAATTTCAAATTCTGTCACTTTCCTTACAAGATGTTCCTCATTTCTGAGCTCCTCACTACTAAGTTTGGTTACTAAGAGCCGAGATGGCGCAGTGGTTAGGGTGCAGTACTGCAGGCCACTTCAGCTGACTATTAGCTGCAGTTCGGCGGTTCAAATCTCACCGGCTCAAGGTTGACTCAGCCTTCCATCCTTCCGAGGTGGGAGAAATGCGGACCCAGACTGGGGGCGATATGCTGAGTCTGTAAACCGCTTAGAGAGGGCTGAAAGCCCTATGAAGCGGTATATAAGTCTAACTGCTATTGCTATTGCTATTCCTCATTTCTGAGCTCAGTTATAGTCTTCAAACAGATTGATGTACTGTGCATCAATCATGGTATATCCCGGCCTTTACTAACTAGTTCTTGCTACATCTTTAGTCTCTTCGTGGGATCTGGAAGGACAATATCTACAAATGTCATTGCACTTACTTACCATAGTATTTAAAAGAGAAGCTCACAATAAAAACATTATTTTTCTCATAGGTTTCTGTACTTTTATCAAGCTTTCTTTTTTAATATTTCTTCTTTTGTGTCTCTGGTTCATACATTTCTGTTGTGGCCCAGCAGGAGCTGTTGGAGCTGCCACCAGACTCCGATAAGCGAGGGACCCTATGAATCAGCTCTGGAGGATGTGGAGGACCTTGGACAGGGTTCCGACTCTGAGCAGGGCGCAGAGAGGCTCATTGGCCACCAGGAGGCACTTGAGCCTTGGACCAGTGAGGAGGAGACAAGGGAGAGTGAGCCGGACGCCAGTAGTTGTTCCTGGATGCACGGCATCGAAGAGCTAATTGGCGTCAGGAACAGTTGCGCAGTTACAGGCAGTAATTGCACTCAGCTGGTGGTCATTAGGCTCCTCTCCAGACTATAAAAAGACTACTTGTGCACACGCCCCCCTCTTTGCAGAAGTCAACACAGGATCGAATGTCGGAGAACATTGTTATGAGCTTGGCAGGCTGGATTGCTGCCAAGCCTTATCTATGTTTATTACTGCCCAAGCTTGTCTGTGCCGGTTTGCTGCCAAGGACCTGTCTGTCTGTTAATTAAATGCCGTAACTTATCTTTGGCTCAGAGTGTGCTTGGGTGTGGAACGAGGGGGGGTCAGAACACATTTCTATGAAGCCCATGAGCTAAGCCAGCTCCTTCCAATGTTGATGGTTTATGTTTGGGGATTTTATCCATTCTTTTGATAATGACAGACAGACAGCTTACTCTTTAATATAAATGAAGTAGGCGTTCTGGTGCTTTGCAGATTTTCTGGCCAATTCCCTTAGCTATTGTCTAAACTTTGCACAAGGAAAATTGAAGCTTAAAAGAAATGGAAGGTAGCTGTTTGCCTATGCCAATCTGAATGAACCAATGGTCTGATTCAGCGGTGGGTTTCAACCGGTTCGCGGCGGTCCCTGCGAACCGGTTGGTCGGCGAACCCGGAAGTAAGTAACTTCCGGGAACGGCGAAGGGCGCACCCGCCCGCCCGCGCTCCTTACCCGGTTTTGATGAGTTCTGCGCTTCCACGCACGCGCAGGACGCATACAGCGCCTGCGCGATCCTCCAGGAGCAGCTGGAGCATCGCACAGACGCTAGTACACATGTGTGCGCTGCGTGCATGCATGCGCACGTCGTGCGCTTGCACGAGGACGCCGCCGGCCCCGTTCCAACTGAACCGGTTGGAACGGGGCGAGAAACCCACCCCTGGTCTGATTCATGGTAAGACAGTGATCAATATTTTCCAGTCTTTGGAGATAATATATCACATATTAAGCCCTAAAATACTTCTCAGTGGGGTCTGCTAATTCATTCTATTATGAATAAGTCATGGATCCTTTGAGATGAAATGGATCTTCCTTCTGAGGCTGTGAAGCTTTGTGTGGGCCAACACACCCTTAGTAACCATTATTCTCCATTATAAACTTACATTTATATTCTGTTTAAAAGTAACAATGCAGAAACCATTCCTTTTAATAAGGACAAGGATATGAGAATTATACACAAGCAGCCACACAGCCGTGGGATTCTGACTAACCTCTAATTTTAGTAGAATGACAAAGTTTATGGCACTGCATTATCATCACAATAGGTATCCTTCCCTCCAGAACATTTCTTTGCAGCTGCTGCAATTCCGAATGCGTTGTTCATAATAAGAATTATGATTGAGCTTGTACCGTGGAACAACAGGGTTTTTTTCATTTTAAATGAATAAGCACTTGGCTCTTCTCACATTCTAGTTAAAATGGGATGAATCCTGGGCACACTGAACATAATTTGAAGTTTTCAATTGAAGAAGTGCCGAAGTCAGCGGTTTTGTCACCCACAAAACAGCATGGTACCACACTAGGCCCTCTGTGAGATACAACATTCTGTCAGAAGCCAATGTTTAATGAGTCACCGAGATTGCAAACATGGGAAAAGCAGGGAAAGGAGATATTAGTATTCTTCAGAGTGCAATGATACTTGTATAGAAATAAGAAATATTTGGAGATTGTGAGGCTCCTTCAGCAGAAAAATAAGTAAGTCACAAATCAAGTTAAGATGTCAGAGTTAATACATACATCTCTCTCAGCCATAATCTAACCCAGTGGTTTCCAAACATGGCAACTTTAAGACTTGTGGACTTTAACTCCCAGAATTCTCTGCTGGCTGGAGAATTCTGGGAGTTGAAGTCCACAAGTCTTAAAGTTGCCAAGTTTGGGAACCACTGGTCTAACCTATGGTTTGCCAAACAAGCCAGTCTGTTTCACATGTTCATTTAAAGTATAAAACCATGGTTCACACAGCTGGGTTGACACATCATGCTGTCGTACCTAAATATACATACTTTGTATTAAATAATATACAGGTGAAACTCGAAAAATTAGAATATCGTGCAAAAGTTCATTTATTTCAGTAAAGCAACTTAAAAGGTGAAACTAATATATGAGATAGACTGATTACATGCAAAGCAAGATAGTTCAAACCATGATTTGTCATAATTGTGATTATTATGGCTTTCAGCTCATGAAAACCCCATATGCACAATCTGAGAAAGTTAGAATATTGTGAAAGGTGCAATATTCTAGGCTCAAAGTGTCCCACTCTAATCAGCTAATTAAGCCATAACACCTGCAAAGGGTTCCTGAGCCTTTAAATGGTCTCTCAGTCTGGTTCGGTAGGAATCACAATCATGGGAAAGACTGCTGACCTGACAGTTGTGCAGAAAACCATCATTGACACCCTCCATAAGGAGGGGAAGTCTCAAAAGGTAGTTGCAAAAGAAGTTGGATGTTCCCAAAGTGCTGTATCAAAGCACATTAATGGAAAGTTATGTGGAAGGGAAAAGTGTGAAAGAAAAAGATGCACAAGCAGCAGGGATGACCGCAGCCTGGAGAGGATTGTCAGGAAAAGGCCATTCCAAAGTGTTGGGGACTTTCACAAGGAGTGGACTGAGGCTGGAGTCAGTGCATCAAGAGCCACCACACACAGACGGATCCTGGACATAGGCTTCAAATGCCGTATTCCTCTTGTCAAGCCGCTCCTTAACAACAAACATCGTCAGAAGTGTCTTACCTGGGCTAAAGAAAAACAGACCTGGCCTGTTGCTCAGTGGTCCAAAGTCCTCCTTTCTGATGAGACCAACATTTGCATCTCATTTGGAAACCAAGGACCCAGCGTATGGAGGAAGAATGGAGAGGCACACACTGCAAGATGCTTGAAGTCCAGTGTGAAGTTTCCAAAGTCTGTGTTGATTTGGGGAGCCATGTCATCTGCTGGTGTTGGTCCACTGTGCTTCATTAAGTGCAGGGCCAACGCAGCCATCTACCAGGAGATTTTGGAGCACTTTATGCTTCCTTCTGCAGATGAGCTTTATGAGGATGCTGACTTCATTTTCCAGCAGGACGTGGCACCTGCCCACACTGCCAAAAGCACCAAAACCTGGTTCAATGACCATGGGATTACTGTGCTTGATTGGCCAGCAAACTCGCCTGACCTGAACCCCATAGAGAATCTATGGGGCATTGCCAAGAGAAAGATGAGAGACATGAGACCGAACAATGCAGAAGAGCTGAAGGCTGCTATTGAAGCATCCTGTTCTTCCATAACACCTCAGCAGTGCCACAGGCTGATAGCTTCCATGCCACGCCGCATTGAGGCAGTAATTGCTGCAAAAGGGGCCCAAACCAAGTACTGAGTACATACGCATGCTTATACTTTTCAGAGGTCCGATATTGTTCTATGTACAATCCTTGTTTTATTGATTGCATGTAATATTCTAATTTTCTGAGATGGTGGATTTGGGGTTTTCATGAGCTGTATGCCATAATCATCACAATTATGACAAATCATGGCTTGAACTGTAAAGTGGAAAAAAACAAAAGGAGATTTCTTCCAACAACCGCTTCTCCGAACTGCTTAGAAAGTTACCAACAGGTTCTCCCGAATAGGTGCAAACTGGCTGAATCCCACCACTGATACCACAGAAGCAACATACCTGTGGGCCATTCCCCCTAGATGTTTGATCCCACATCTCTCATTATATCTCCCCCTATCTGTCATTACTGGGATGTTACAACCTTCCCTCTGTCTTTACCTATATATCTCTAATGTATGCCTATAACTCTACGTTATTTATACAACATAGCAGCTCTAATCTTCCTACCTCAGATTTTTCCTCCAATAAAAATTCTGTGGGATTAGTTGACTGAGAGATTTCTTATGGGAATTCAACAAAAGATTGTTCCTCCCAACAGTTATAAAAGGCAATGTTTTTTTTTAAAAAAAAATCTAATTCCCGCCATGAGCTTTTAAAATATATGTGTGTGCCAAAATATTTTCATTCAACTTCCTTACAAATTTTGCCAGATTTTAGTGGTACAATATTAGCTTTTTCTGTAACGATGAAGCTTCTGAAAAGTAACTTAACAGTTACTTAGTAGTAACTTGGTATGCTTAATATTCCACCTCAGTTCTTTAATTCAAACCAAGATAAATTCGTCTACCAGAAAACATGAAAATTGTCTGGTATGATAATTGACATGAAACACTAATCCAGAAGACCACGGTGTTGTAGATTTCACGCTATGGAGTAATTAAATTGCCAGTTATTTTCAGCAATACTGAAATCTATTTCAATATATGTGTAGCACTTTCTGCTGCTTGAATATCTGAATCTAAGAGAAAGGCTCTCATTTGAATCTTAGCTCTACCACATTTAATCAAAGTATCTTAACTGTGACATTTGCAATAGCACACTGGATGTAACTAAATAAACAGATAAAAAGTTTAACTTCATGAAAATAGAATTTCAGAACACCAAAGTGGAAATTCAGATAAATGAAATCATTTCATTACACTGAACAGGTGGCATCAAATTATACACATTCAAATACAAAAATACAAAAGTGGCATACAATAAAGATTTCCAAATATGCCAAGAATTCAGACAGAAATGTTGCCGGTCAATGTCGACTGGCAACTACCCGGAGGAGAGCCTTCTCGGTGGCTGCTCCGACCCTTTGGAACGAACTCCCCGTGGAGATTCGTACCCTCACCACCCTCCAGACCTTCCACGTAGCCCTTAAAACCTGGCTGTCCCAACAGGCCTGGGGCTAAAAACTTCAACCCCACTCGAATAGTATGACTGTTGCGCTTTTTAACGATGTATTGTCTTCATGTTTGTAACTTGTTTCTCCTTCCCTTCCCTTGAATTGTGAGCCGCCCTGAGTCCCCTCAGGGAAAAGGGCGGCATACAAATAAAGTAATCTAAATCTAAATCTAATTGGGTTGAACAATGCTGTGGCCTGATTAAGCTAGATACCTCTAAGTCTAGGACTCATTTTGCTGCAATCTAGAACTAGATTTGATGTCAAATTTCAGAAGCCATCTGCTCCGAGCGGCCTGTTCAATATGAATTGCAAAAGAGGGTTTGAATTCAGTATGAATCAGAGGTGGGTTCCTACCAGTTCGCACCTATTCGGTAGAACCAGTTCGTCAAATCTACCGAAGTGTTGTAGACAAGCCAGCTCTTCAGAGAAGGAAATGTTTATTTGCGCAGGTTCAGAATAAATGGCCTGAACCATGAGTGAAAGTCAGGAAATTCCTTATATGGTTTATCGCTTTCAGTTTAAGCCATCTGTTAATTTTTGGAAACACCCCTCAAGATTTGCCCTTGAGTTAAAGCAATATTATGTCTACAGGATGTCATAATACATAGGTCAGCCAACGGTTATACATAGCTTGTATTTTGAGGAACTAACAATATGTGTCTACCAAACAGATTAACAGCCAAGCCAGCAAATAGGCTAAAATAGATGCTTTGCTTCAGCATATTTCATGTACAGACTTCCTTCTAACCCGTGTCTAACCGCACTATGTCCTAAAAGCAAACCTTGCAATTTCTATATGAAGAGTTAAAGCTTAATATCATGAAACCCTAGTCTGGTTCAGGCTTGAGGCCTACTTTGGTTCAGCCTGCCACCTTAGAAGCACTGCAGTTTCTATTCACAGCCTCAAGTTCTTGACTATTTTTTTTAAAAAAAAGTTTGGTGGGAGATTATTTTCTTTCACCTACCAAGCCATTAATGTGATTGAAAGATTGAAGCAAGTCCCTCCTTCCATCAAAAGGACTTAATTGGATTCCACCTGTTTTGTTCCAACAGCTTTTAATCTTTGTGGATTTGCCTTGCTACATTTATAATTGGCTTGGTGCTTTGTTTTATTGTTTTAATTTTTATTTGACCAGCTGTGTCGATTATAACCCAGATGAACAAAGCTAAAAATAGTGAAATAAATAAAATTCCAAGCCATCCTGTTGCAACTGAAAACACTGAAAACCAAAGGCACCTATTTTGTCTGACAAAAAAAACATTTTAAAAAGTGTGTGCACACAATACCTTTATTAGGCCAGTTGAAGTTTACAAAATAATATAGCAATAGTAATAGCAGTTAGACTTATATACCGCTTCATAGGGCTTTCAGCCCTCTCTAAGCGGTTTACAGAGTCAGCATATTGCCCCCAACAACAATCCGGGTCCTCATTTTACCCACCTCGGAAGGATGGAAGGCTGAGTCAACCTTGAGCCGGTGAGATTTGAACCGCCGAACTGCAGAACTGCAGTCAGCTGAAGTAGCCTGCAGTGCTGCATTTAACCACTGAGCCACCTCGGCTCTATACAAGTTGCTGAATTTCAAGATTTGTTTGGTACACAAAATGACAGTAGCAAACTTTAGGAAAGGCCTTAGTGTACCCTAACACCACTTTTTCTATGACAGAACCCAATTTACATGTTTGCAAATTGTACTAATGTACAGATCTGCTTAATGTACTGATCTGCAAAAATATATTGTATACAAATGTCAGGCCTGCAGTTATATCCCTTCTTTGGCCCGCCACACTCTCTCTTATTTCATTATGCTGTTTCGTTAGTGTAGTAGTTGGGAGTGGGGAATAGAAAGGAGTAGAATTGTGGAATGTGTTGTTGTCATTCTTTTCTAGAAGCCAAGCTCATCTTTTGTCTCCGCACCTCTGCACCTGACCGGAACCAGCTGGGTGGAGAGCGTGGAAGAAGATTGGACCATGTGATGGATTTGTGGGTGTGGGGACAAGATCGTGAACTTTCAACTGGGTGGGAATCCTAGATAACGTCCAGAATTGGGATTCCACAGATATGCCAAGATGTCTGACTTATTAAATTGGAACTTTAAGGATCGTTTTGCCTTGGACTCTGATTTAATTCTGCATGATACTTGGAACGCTGACGTCAAAATTTTGCAGTTACAGTTTTCTAGGGACTGCCATCAAGTGGTGGTCCAGGTTTTCAAACTCAGATCTGGGAATTCTACACTATTCCATCTCAACTGTAAAAGAACTATGTAAGTTTAATAAAACTATTAATAAAACCAAATAAAACAATAAAGTGCAAAAATGAGGCATAACTAACTCCGTCCACATTTTCCTGGCCATGCTTTTTGTTTTAAGGATATTAAGCCACCTGGGCCTGTAGGAGAATTCCTAGAAATGCAGAAGTTTTCAATGGAGTTCATTTGGGCTTCAGGTTATCTAAATTCACCCTACATATATAGTTTGAATGTCTGTCTTCAGCCTGGACTTCAAGCCTCCTGAGATCTAATTTCACAGCCTATCATTTTGCCAATACATTTCCTCCTTTCTCAGGCTATTGCCTCAGTAGTAACTTAAATTATTTTCTGGAAGCACTATAAAATCTGTCCTCATTATGTTATATCAGCAAAACAATGGTTGGATGACTCTATAAACTACTCCTGGGGAAAAGAGCCCTGAGCCATTCCGAGGTTTTTGTGTAAGCCAAAAGTAATTGCTCACAATTTTAGAAATACTTTTGTCAGAGACCTCATGCTAACTCTTTTATTCTAACTCCTCCAAATGTGAAAGATCTCACATCCACTCAGACAACAGAAGCTAAGGATTAGTGGGGCTTATTCCCAAGGAAAAATTATATTTAGGTGTACTACAATATAAATTATACTGGGGAAGACTGAAATCTTTAAATGGACATAAACCAGTTCGCACCACTTCAGGAGAACCAGTTGTTAACTTTCTGAACAGTTTGGTGAACTGGTTGTTGGAAGAAATCATTAGGGCAGAGAACTGGTTGTTAAATTATTTGAATCCCACCACTGAAATCAATACAAAATAATAAATAGATCATTGTTGAGCAAGCCATAGCATAACAATGGTTGAAATCTCAGAAACTGAGATATTCCATCATTTTGCATTCAACATTTCCATAGTCAAAGATTGCCTTAAAAGAATCTGATGGGCAATCATTTTAATAAGTTGATTTTTAAAACTTGCATCAGCGTTCCAAATATCATCCAAAATTAAATCAGAGTCTAAGGCAGAACTTTCCTCAAACTTTCAATTTAATAAGAGAGACATGTTGGCACATCTGCGGAAACCCGAATCTGAAAACTTCCTGGGGTTCCCATCCAGTTGAAAGTTCTTGCCCCAAGCCTACAAGTCCATCACATGGTCCAATCTTCCACTGCCACGCTGGCATTTCCACCCATCTAGTTCCGGTCAGGTGCAGAGGCGCAGAGACAAAGCTTCTAGAAAGGAAAGCTTCTAGGGCTTCTGGGCTTCTAGAAAGGAAAGTTTTATGTTGATAACAACACATTCTACTCCTTACTATTCCCCCTCCCAATTACCCCACTAATGAAACAGCATAGTAAAATAATAGTGAGTGTGGCAGGCCAAAGATCCTGAAAGGATTATGACTCCAGGCCTGACACCATCATTTTGCATTCAACATTTCCATAGTCAAAGATTGCCTTCAAAGAATCTGATGGGCAATCATTTTTAATAAACTGATTTTTAAAACTTGTATTGCAATTACATTCTGAGATATCAAATGAAAGGTGTCATCCGTAAGGATTTTAAAGGAAATTGTTCCATATTCTACAATTAAAACAATTTATCAGATGAATAGGTTTAATGTATATTGACGCTATATGGTGTTACCTGCATCTCTCCACGCCACTCTCTCTGATTCGGAAAAAATTAAGTGTCACCTGTTGAAATTTTAGCCTTTAAGAGCAATTTAAGGTTCTTCATATTTATAATGAGGCTTGATTAGGAGGGCAGGCTGCCACGGATGCTGTGATGAAAAGGAAATGGAATAACAGGGCTAAACCATCCGTTGTTCCCTGAATAACTGTTAACACCTTCCTTTTTCTGACGGTGGATTTAATATCTTTCAGCTGCACAGCAGAACCATTTCCCACAGAAATAAATTACATACCAACTCTACATTGCGGGCAGTTAAAGGAATCACTTATCAACCTCAGCTTCAGATCTGCAGCCAAGAATGTCTGCATTGGCCCTGATTAATCTGGGCTGGTATTAGCCGAAAGACCAACTAAGCCAGGATTAAAGCAGGTCAAAACATTAAGCATATTTTTCTTTAAATGTCACAGAATGTATAACATTCTCTCTCTTTTTTTTAAAAAGGCTTCCTTTAAAGTACACAGAAATATTTGAAGGAGCTGTCTTTCTTCCTCATGATTACAGGTAGTCCTCAACTTACGGCCACAACTGAGCCCCAAAATTATGTTGCTAAGTGAGAAACATGTTAAGCGAGTTTTGCCCCATTTTATGCCCCATTTCTTGCTACAGTTATTAGGTGAATCACTGCAGTTGTTAAGTTAGTAACATGATTGTTAAGTGAATCGGACTACCCTTTGCTTGTCAGAAGGTTGCAAAAGGGAGTCACGCAACCCAATGACACTGCGACCGTCGTAAATATAAGTCAGTTGTCATGCATCCGAATGCAAATCAGAGCCAAGGTGGCGCAGTGGTTAAATGCAGCACTGCAGGCTACTGCTAGATCAGCAGGTCAGCGGTTCAAATCTCACCGGCTCAGGGTTGACTCAGCCTTCCATCCTTCCGAGGTGGGTAAAATGAGGACCCAGATTGTTGGGGGCAATATGCTGACTCTCTGTAAACCGCTTAGAGAGGCCTGAAAGGCCTATGAAGCGGTATATAAGTCTACTGCTATAAATCACACAATGCTGCAATGGTCATAAGTGTGAAAAAGTGTCACAAGTCACTTTTTTCAGTGCTGTGTAACTTTGAATGGTTACTAACAGAGATGGGTTCCTACCAGTTCGCACCTATTTGGTAGAACCGGTTCGTCAAATCTACCGAACCGGTTAGAAGAGGTTCCGCCAGTGGACCCGGAAAGCAGGCCACACCTACAGAAGAGGTTCCAAACATTTTTTGAAACCCACCACTGGTCCTTGGATATGATTATTCTACACTATCATGCTCATATTTATAAAACTCAGTGCCTCTGTGAAAGGTAAGGATGACTACTGCGTTTGTGGTGCAATCAGAACATTGCGTGTGTTGAAGTTGTTTTAACGCAAACCAAAGATGCCTCTTAAAAAACAAGTTTACATCCTATTCTTATGCGTGCCAGTGCTGTGTGTGAGGTAATTTAAGGTGGTTCTGACAAGTGTCGTCGGCATCTTCATATCCGGTCACATGGGCAGCAAGCCACTCCCATCCGGTCACATGGGCGGCAAGCCACTCCCACAAAGGAGGCCACACCCACAGAGTAGGTTCGAACAATTTTTGAAACCCACCACTGGTCACTTAGCAAATTGTTATATGTTGAGGACTGCCTGTATTATTCCATAAGTAAATATTTGCATGATGTCATCATTTTATTTTTAAATTTGAAGGCAATCACTTGCAATTAGCAAGGTTATTTTTCTCCACCATCTGTATAGCTTTTGTCCACGAACTCTTATTCTACGGTAGTCCTCCCAGGAACAAGCTTTGAAATTTAACTCCGGTGCTTATTTCTTTTGCCTTCTGTGGGTTTCTCTGGTCTTCCTCTCATCACGTACTCCTTAAGTTACACAGAAAAAGATGTGGCTGCGGAAAAGCCTAAAATTGCTATCCAGCAATGACAACAATCAAAAGGGCCCTTGCTGAGCAGAAGATTTCTCTTCACCCTGGACATTACTGAGTTGGAGTAGCAAGCTGCTGGTCTCCAATCAGACTTAATTTGTGAAACTCTTCAGGGGAGGGAGAGGTAAATGTTTTGAAAGAGAGGCTTGGAAAAGCGTTGGGAAAAAAAGTTACAATTCTTTTGGAACTATTAATGCTGTCCTGACTTTTTTTTTTTCTATTCATGGGGTGGAAACTGGGAACTACTCCCCAAAACACCCCATGTGACTCTTGCAAAAAATGATGCAGCTAAAGGAATGGTTTGGAAAGAACAGGTGTGTCCACATTGCTGGCATATTCCAAAATTCCATATGCCAATTGCCTCCACTAGACCGATCAGATCCCACAGATTAGGCCTCCTCCGAATTCCATCCGCCGGCCAATGCCGACTGGCGACTACCCGGAGGAGGGCCTTCTCTGTGGCTGCTCCGAACTTCTGGAACGAGCTCCCCGTGGAGATTCGAACCCTCACCACCCTCCAGGCCTTCCGCAAAGCCCTTAAAACCTGGCTGTTCCGACAGGCCTGGGGCTAAAGAGCTTTTGCCCCCCTCCTCGAATGGTATGGTTGTTGTGTGTTTTTAAATTGTGTATTTATGTTCGTCTTTTTATCCCCTGTCTGTACCCCCTTCCCTGATCGAATTGTGAGCCGCCCTGAGTCCCCTTCGGGGAAAAGGGCAGCATATAAATGAAATAAATCCAATCCAAATCCAATCCAAAACATCTGGCATTTGCACTGCCCTACTCCATGCTCAACAGCTGTCTTTAGCTCTTCGATAGCTAGAAATCTCTTCTAACTCTTTCTGCATCTCACCTGCTCCCCCAGCCTCGTGTTGTCCCTCTGAGAAGTAATCTTCAACTTGCAACCACAATTGAGCCTGAAACTTCTGTTGCTAAGTGAGATAGTTAAGTGAATGTTGTGCCATTTTACAACCTTTCTTGCCACAGTTATTAAGTGAATCACTGCAGTTTTGACGTTGGTAGCACAATTGTTAAGGGCATTTGGTTTCCCCGTTGATTTTGTTTGTCAGAAATTTGCAAACGATGATCACATGACCATGGGACAGTGGGAAAATGAAACCATCCTAAATATGAGCTAGTTACCAAGCGTCTGAATTTTGATCATGCGAACATGGGAATCAGTGGTGGGTTTCAAAAATTGTTCGAACCTACTCTGTGGGTGTGGCCTCCTTTGTGGGAGTGGCTTGCCGCCCATGTGACCGGATGGGAGTGGCTTGCCGCCCATGTGACCGGATATGAAGATGCCGACGACACTTGTCAGAACCACCTTAAATTATCTCACACACAGCACTGGCATGCATAAGAATAGGATGTAAACTTGTTTTTTAAAAGGCATCTTTGGTTTGCGTTAAAACAACTTCAACACACGCAATGTTCTGATTGCACCACAAACGCAGTAGTCATCCTTACCTTTCACAGAGGCACTGAGTTTTATAAATAGGAGCATGATAGTGTAGAACAATCATATCCAAGGACCAGTGGTGGGTTTCAAAAAATGATAGAACCTCTTCTGTAGGTGTGGCCTGCTTTCCAGGTCCACTGGTGGAATCTCTTCTAACTGGTTCGGTACATTTGACGAACCGGTTCTATTGAATAGGTGCGAACTGGGAGGAACCCACCTCTGATGGGAATGTTGCAATGATTAAGTGGGAAAACAGTCATAAGTCACTTTTTTCAGTGCCATTATAACTTTGGTCACTGAATGAAATCAGTGTAAATCAAGGACTACCTGCACTATGTCCTGCCTTGATGTCCTGTGACAAATTCCAATGCCAGCTTTATTTATAAAATTGCAGCCTAATCTTCGGTTCCTCTTTTTTTCCCTTTTTCAATTGTTCTTTCTCCCAGCTGTGCTCTGTTATGCAGCATTTTGGCCTTATAAGCAGAATTGTAAGACCCTTAATACATGTGGACACTTTAAAACAACTGATCAGTGTTTTAGGTAAGGTATTGATTTCTTGGTTTATATTTTACTGTTCATGGAATTTACTAATAATTATATGAAGTAGGAGCATACAATGGTCCGAAAAATCAACTTCTCTTTCTAAAGCTGAATAAGAACTGTATCGCCTAGAGTCCCAGTTGGAGAACTGTTCTGACTCCCCTCCTCCATCCAGGAACGAAAGCCGAAACCAACGTAATTGAGAAGGTTTCTTTTAATCAGTCAAGACTCTCGTTGGCTGCAAGCCACATAAACAAAGAGATAAGCACTCTGGCAGCAAGTCCTACAAAACTTGGCAGCAATACAAACAAACTCTGGCAGCAATCCAGCCTGACAAGTTTGTTTTTTGTTAGTCCTTAACGTTGACTTCTGCAAAAGGGCGTGGCACAAGCAGTCTCTTTTATAATCAGGAGAGGATCTTAATAAGCATCAACTGAGCGTAATCATCTCCTATAATTACGCAGTAGTTCCTGCCGCCGAGTAGCCCTTCGACGGCGTGCATCCCGAAACAACTCACAAGTGTTTTCCTGATCACTCCCTCTGATCCAAGGCTCCAGCGCCATCTGGTGACCAACCAGTCTCTCTTCGCCCTGCTCGGAGTCGACACCCTGTCCAGGATCCTCCACCTCCTCCAGGGCCGACTCATAAGACCCCTCGCTGTCGGAGTCTGGCGGCAGCTCCAACGGCTCCTGCCGGGCCACAACAGAGAACTATTTAAAGTTGCATATGCGAATTTTTGTTTTATGTGAAATTTTAGTTATTTATTGTTTTATTTGTAATTTTATTTATTTCTCCCTACTATAAGTAAATTGACCAAACTTGTAATGTTCCTAATGAAATTATATAACTTCACAGGAGAATATATTACATGGATAGCTTGCTTATATCAATAGCTGGGATTTTTTTTTAGTTTTGCTTTCCTTTTTTTCTTTTTATTTCTTCAAGAATTTGAAACCGAGACCTTCATATTATAGTCCAACACTTTAATCACAAAAACAGTATTTTCAACAATGTACCAATATTCCCAAAATGAATATTTGTAACAAACATCTATGCGACTGATTTGTACTGATCTCAATAGCACTTTATTGATTAACCATAAGGCCATATCAAAATGCAAAAGATAAATAAAATCATTCATAAAAGTATAACTAAAATAAAATCATGAAACCTTATCACACTTATAATTTACTCCATCAAATCTGTATGTGTGGATATCAATTGCACTGTTTTGTTTTGTTTTAAAGGCCATTTTATATTTGAAAATTCAGCTCTGACCACATATAAAATATATTGTTCAGAGATGTAGGTCCTGATGAACCATTCATCTTATATACTGTCCAAGATAATGATCTCTTTCTGTGGTATACAACTGACACTGAAATAATATATGTTCTATATCCTCAATCTCTGGTGTACCACAGATACAGTACATGTGCATTCATGATAAGCAACTCTATTATATCTTCTATATTTTACTGTGCCTAGTTGTTCAGATCTGGCATGGGGAGATAGCCTCCTAAGATACTTAGACATGTTGATAAGTAAATATTTTTCAGTTTGAAAATTACATTTGTAGAGACTCATCCATCTCTGTGTATCGGCCTTACTGAGACCAGCTGGGTCTCTATGAGCTTCTGTTACAGATTTTTTGAACAACTGTTTTCTTAACAGGTTATCCAGGCAAGAAGACAACAGCTTCTACTGTATTTTTTTCTTGATAATTTTACTGAAAGTTTTAATAACAGTCGTAAAAAAGAAAAACAGACTAAACTCTAAAAGAAGAGAAAGTAAGAAAAAAAGAAATATTTAGAGAACTGTCCACTTTTCATCACAACTACAAACTTAATCGTTTTTTCAACCCCTATAACTTTACATGCAAGTATCTCTTCTTTCCATAACCCATCCTTTATCTATATGTAAATCCATGAATCATTAACATTTCAGTCCCAGAGAATTTCCCTGAAGATGGGCTCCAGCACAAGTCCAAAAACTCGGAAGGCACAACCTTTGGTCCCAGTGACTGACCCCGATTGGATCCCCCAATAAAAAGTCTTTATCCAGGTCAACTTTAAGATTTGTCTATTGTATTTCTGCTTTAGTTGTTTTCTTTGTCTTAAAGCCCTTTTAGTAATTCCCAGTAATTCTGCAAAATCTACGTTCTGATATTTCTGCATCAGAGAAAATCAGAACTTGTTGATTCTCTGGGTGAAGAAATTTAATAATTGTATCTTTTATCTTAAATTTTTAAATGCTTCTTTTATCTTGCCTGTAAGCTGCCCAGAGTCCCAAGGGAGTGGGCGGCATACAAATTTTATTAAATTGAAAAAATTGAAATTGCCAGGGTGAAGTTAACATGAGGCATCAATGGTCTGTGGTTACCTCTTGCCCATCCTCCTTTCTTTCTGGATGCTTTTAGAGGTTGTGTGTCAATAACCACCACAACCCCTTTGAAGGGCCGAGGTGGCGCAGTGGTTAGGGTGCAGTACTGCAGGCCACTTCAGCTGACTGTTATCTGCAGTTCAGCGGTTCTAATCTCACTGGCTCAGGGTTGACTCAGCCTTCCATCCTTCCGAGGTGGGTGGAATGAGGACGCAGACTGTGGGGGTGATATGCTGACTCTGTAAACCGCTTAGAGAGGGCTGAAAGCCCTATGAAGCGGTATATAAGTCTAACTGCTATTGCTATTGAATTAAACCCTCCAGTTAACCAAAGAAGCTAAAAAGCATTTGGTGATCTTCAGGAGGTTGAGTGGTCATGATGTGCAAGCTACCCATCCTGAAGCCAGAGGAAGAGATGCCGGCGGACACACCATGTCGAATCTGCTGGGACATTCAAGTTTTAAATGACGTTCAAGGAGACGGAAGGGCTGGTGCGTGAACAGCTCCCAATGTGCAGTGGTATTCTGTCTGTTAACTTGCTAATGAAGCATGATTGAGTAAAGTAATGAAGAGTTTACTGAGAGCCCCAGGAAACCAATTTCAAATTTTGCAACCAGCAGGCTTTAAACTTCACTGCAGCCTTTGCTAATTTTGTCTAGAAGGAGACTCAGATACTAAATGCCATTTCTGCTTTGTGAGCCAGACAGAGTCTTCTAATCCCCATACACTTACTTGCTAATGAATGTCTCCTTCTTCCAATCCATTTTCTCTCCATCCATAGTTGTTACGTTTAGGTGACTGGCTTTTTTTTTTTAAAAAAAAAAAAAGATTACTGTGAGAAATGAAATTCTAATCAGTTCAAAAGTCAGAAGTATTGAAAGGTTTCTGCACAGAAGGAGATTTTAATCTTTAGCCAGACCTGACTGAACTGGTGGGAAAAAAAATATAAGGGAAAGATAGCAGATTTCTCTTTAGCGGGTGGCAGAAGCAATCCGTATCGAGCCCAGAGACACAAAAGTCTGAAGGGAATAGTGAATAGAATAGAATAGAATAGAATAGAATAGAATAGAATAGAATAGAATAGAATAGAATAGAATAGAATAGAATAGAATAGAATAGAATAGAATAGAATAGAATAGAATAGAATAACAGAGTTACTGACACTATCAGTTCCATACAAGGAAAACCAGTACAAAATGTTTTACAGATGGCACCTGGCACCAACAAGGTTAGCTAAAATTTCAACAAATACCTCCCCAAAATGCTGGAAATGCGAATCAATACACGGAGCATATTACCATTTACGGTGGACTTGTGAGGAGGAATTTTTTTTTTGGAAAATGATCCAAAATTGGCTGGAGGCAATAACAGGGGTTAAAATAGAATGGAAACCTGAAGTTTTTTTATTAGGAATTACGTCGGTGAAATACAAAAAAGAAATCCAGTATTTAATACTACACATACTTACAACGGCAAGGATTGCCTTTGCCCCAAAATGGAAAAATAAATTAATCCCAAATGAAGATGAAATAATAAGGAAGATAATGGACTGTGCCAAAATGGATAAACTAACTAAAGAAATCCAGGGAAAGGAAGAATCAGAATTCTACCAGATATGGGATAAATGGTATAGGTGGATGGAGGAAAGAAACAAAAATCAATGAAAGAATATAACAAAACTCAAAAAATGATAGTTATGAGTAAAATAAGAGGGTTAAGAATGGTGAAATCCAAATGAAATACCGTAGAAGGGGAAATAATATAAGGTGAGCGGTATCGATTGATAATTGCTATTGGAATGAACAGGAAGCTCCTGTTCATACTGTATTATAAAAATGTGGTGTATGTCTAATTTTTGCGTGTGTTTATTTTACATGTTTGTTAATAAAAATCTTTATTAAAAAAATGAATACATCTATATTTGAATAATTCAGATGTGTATTAACAAAAACACTACATGAGGCTAAGCAGCACATAACCTACACACTGCAAGAAGTTTCTACTGACTACTGCAATGCGCTCTACATGGGGCAGCCCTTGAAGAGCATTCGGAGACTTCAACTCATCCAGAACGCAGCCGCGCGAGCGATTGTGGGTGCACCTCGGTACACCCACGTTACACCTATCCTCTGCGAGCTGCACTGGCTACCGATTGGTCTCCGGATACGCTTCAAAGTGCTAGTCGTAACTTATAAAGCCCTTCATGGTATTGGACCTGGGTACTTGAGAGACCGCCTGCTGCCAATTACCTCCCAAAGACCCATTAGATCACACAGGGTGGGCCTCCTCCGGGTTCCGTCCACCAGCCAATGCCATCTGGCTACTACCCAGGGGAGGGCCTTCTCTGTGGCAGCTCTGGCCCTTTGGAACAAACTCCGCATGGAGATTCGGACCCTCACCTCTCTCCAGGCTTTCCAGAAAGCCGTCAAAACCTGGCTGTGCCGGCAGGCCTGGGGTTGATGAGTTCCCCTCCCCTCTCGACTGGTATGGCTGTGTGATTCTTGTTTATTTTAATCACGTGTACTGTGTTTTATGTTCCCTTTTTCCCCCTTTGAGTTGTTCACCGTCCTGAGTCCCTCCCGGAGAAGGGCGGCATACAAATAAACTAAATCTGAATCTGAATCTGAGTTTCGATCTATGTTATAGGAAATATACAAAGGAAGGGACTTTGCAAAGAAAATATGTAAAGTTTAATGTTTTAATTGATGGCTTTATCAGCATCAGATTAATGCAGCCTTTTCTAATTTGGTCTCATTTAGATTTGCTTGGATTGTAGCTTCCATATTTTTAATAGCAAGAACGCCGTTTCCCTGCGTTAACTGAGAATTGCGAGACTTTCCGTCCTGATATATATTATAGACGACCAAACTTGAAACAGCTGGATGAAATGGAAACTACTGAATTCTCTAGCTTCGAGAAAGAGGAAGGGGATTCTAACCAATGTTTTAAGCACAATTTCTCACTGGCCAGTCATCCTCTGCTCTGAAAATATTGCCTGCAGAGCTATCTTCCGTGTCATGCCCCAAATCACAAATGTTAGTATATAAAAACCACCAACGCTCATCCTATGAAAGTTAGGACCCTAAGAATGAAATGGAAAGAAGCTAGCATATCAGCGCCTCTACAGAAGGTGACCTTGAGATTCCCACAGAATGTAGATGCGTGATTAGGTTTCATGCTGCTGCAGCTTTTACACGATTAACAGGTTTGCTTTTTGTAAAATGGGAGCATCACAATTTGCCCTGTGACGGAGGTAAAATTTGCATAAAGCTGTAGGAAAGGGCAAGATTGGATTCTAAGAGAATCTAAGAATCAGAAGTTTGTGATTCCTACTTTTTCCCCCAGAAATGGAAACAATGAAATAATGTCCTTGTACCGCAACAAAAATACTCCATTTTCGTCACTTACTCCCTGCTCTCCACCTGTCATTATCCAACATCTTCTTAAAAACTTCCAGTGTTGGAACATTCACAACTTCTGGAGGCAAATTGTCCCACTGATTAATTGTTCTGTCAGGAAATTTCTCTCTCTCTATCCCTCTATCTATCTACCTATCTACTCTCTCTCTCCCTACCTATCTACTATCTACTATATTTCTCTCTCTCTATCCCCCTACCCTACCTACCTACCTACCTACTTACCTACCTACCTATTTCTCTCTCTCTTTCTCTATCCCTCTACCTACCTACCTACCAGGGGTGGGTTTCTCGCCCCGTTCCAACCGGTTCAGTTGGAACGAGGCCGGCGGCGTCCTCACGCACGCACGCAGCATGTGCGTGCACGCACGCGGCGCACGCTTGCATACTAGCATCTGCGCAATGCTCCAGCTGCTCCTGGAGGATCGCGCAGGCGCTGTATGCGTTCTGCGCATGTGTGGAAGCGCAGAATTCGTAAAAACCGGGTAAGGAGCGGGCGTGGGTGTGCGGGCGCGCGCGGGCGCGGGGGGGGGCTTCGCCGTTCCCGGAAGTTACTTACTTCCGGGTTTGGCGACCAACCGGATCGCAGGGACCGGTGTGAACCGGTCGAAACCCACCCCTGCTATCTACCTACCTACCTACCTACCCTCTTTCTCTCTCCCTACCTATCTACTGTATTTCTCTCTCCCTCTCTCTCCTCTTTATCTCCCTACCTACGTACCTAACTAGTCTCCCTCTCTACCTACCTACTGTATTTCTCTCTCTTTCTCTCCCTCTCTATCCCTCTATCTATCTACCTACCTACTTTTTTTTTTAATTTGCCTCTTCAAAACCTTGGTGCATCTTATACTCCGGTGAGTCTTATACTCCGAAAAATACCGTAATCATTTCCTCGGCTCAGCTGATAAGGGAGGAACGCTTGTGGCTTAGAGGCTGATGCAACTGCCTAATATGTAAAACCAGTCCAGGTTTGAATCCCAGTAAGGGTATGGCTAGCTGATGAGAGCTAAATAGCTTGAAATAGATCTATACTAGTCTCCCTTTATTTATTTATCAGCACAAATATACATACATACATACATACATACATACATACATACATACATACACACACACACACACACACACACACACACACACACACATGAACATATGCTCATTGTTACAAAATATTTGTAGGTTAATTAGAACAGAAGGCAATAATGAATCATTCACTCTGTCTAAGCTATGGTAGAATCTACTTTGCCGAATCATGCCATTTGGGAATAAAAGAAAACCACCACAATGTTTTTTAAACTCCCTTACCATAATTCTTCTTAATCCAGAATGACTAATGGCACTCTTTTTAGGTTTAGTAAGATAAAAGAGTTCCAGGCCTTGAAAGAAAATACTGAAATACAGCATTTTCACCTAACAATGCATTATTCATTTTAGCATTGGTTCGGAAAGGTTGCTTGTAAATGTTGTTTCTCAAATCACTAGCAAAATAGGAGTTCCTACCAAAGCTAATTTGATGAAATTGATGATCGTTTATAAACTCAAAGTGAAGCTAAACAGGGGTCTAGTATTTTGACCATGGGCTAGTATATATGGCAGGATTCCATAAAAGCAATAACCATTTTTCCTTGTCTAATTTACTAGCCACTAAATAGAGCTGAGATAATAAAGCACTGAAAAGCAGCTATATTCAAAGTAACAAGTACTATTAAGGTTTTAAGCCTCATTGCCTTAAATATTCAATACCTATTCAAAAGCGCTATAAAAGCTTAATCTGAGGGAAACCTGACATTGGTTCCAACAATATTCAGCAGTGGCTTCAAGAGACAAGGAGTCATAGGAATATCCTATTGGCCATTGGGAAGAGTCATATGGAAATACATATAAACCCACTCAAGATCTTCTATTATGTGTGTGTGTGTGTGTGTGTGTGTGTGTGTGTGTGTGTGTGTGTGTAAAGAAAGAAAGAATGGAAGGGAGAAAGAAAGAAAGAAAGAAAGAAAGAAAGAAAGAAAGAAGAAAGAAAGAAAGAAAGAAAGAAAGAAAGAAAGAAAGAAAGAAAGAAAGAAAGAAAGAAAGAAAGAAAGAAAGAAGGAAACTCACTTTTCAGCCAGGAGATTCAGCCAAGGAGAAAAACAAATGCTGTCACTTTAAATCAGAACTGAGCATGCCTGGCTGTGGAATTCTGGGAGTTGAAGTCCACAAGTCTTAACACTGCAAACTTTAAATTGAAACCTGCTTTACATTGCAAAGCTGCTCAGAAGGAGTTTGGGTGAGTTGTTTTTGATTCACTACATTCCCAGATGTTTAGACTGGATTTGGCATGTTTATATTATTATTATACAATTGTATCACAGCGGCCAGTTGTTTCGCCGGATTTGGCATTGGTTACTAGTCAGGCCCCACCCAGGGGCCTAGGACGTCGTAACGTATTTTCGTAATATGCGTGCAGATCCAAGCAGTGCGGCTTTTTGCATTTGACTGATGGTGATTTTGTCAATTTTTAACTGTTTTAAATGTAATTCCAGTGCTTTTGGAATAGCACCCAGTGTGCCATTTACCACTGGAATTACCACTGCTGGTTTGTGCCATAGTCGTTGAATTTCGATTTTTAAGTCCTGGTATCTTGCGATTTTTTCATGTTCCTTCTCGGCGACCCTGCTATCACCTGGTATTGCGATGTCTATGATTGTGACCTTATTTTTCTCAACCAGTGTGATGTCTGGTGTATTATGCGCCAGTATTTTGTCGGTTTGTATACGGAAATCCCACAAGATCTTGACCATCTGATTTTCGGTGACTTTTTCAGGCTGATGTTCCCACCAGTTTGTTGCTGTTTTAATATTATAATTTTTGCACAAATTCCAATGGATCATTTGTGCTACTGAATTGTGCCGCAATTTATAATCAGTCTGCGCGATTTTTTTTCAGCAGCTGAGTATGTGATCAACAGTTTCATCAGCTTCTTTGCAAAGTCTGCATTTGGCATCATCAGAGGATTTTTCGATTTTGGCCTTAATGGCATTTGTGCGGATAGATTGTTCTTGCGCAGCCAGTATTAGTGACTCTGTTTCTTTCTTTAATGTACCTGTTTTTAACCATAACCAAGTTTGTTCACTGTCCACTTTATCTTTTATTTTTTCCAGAAATTGACCATGCAGTGCTTTGTTCTGCCAACTCTCCATTCTTGATTTTATCACATCTTTTCTGTATTCTTGTTTTGTCTGTTGGGCCTTCAGTAGATTTTTGTTCTTTACTTCGACTAATAGATGTTCTTGAGTGTCTTTTAAATAATCAGCCAGTGCATGTTTTTCTTCTTCAACTGTTTGCTTCACTTGTAATAATCCTCTGCCACCTGATTTTCGGGGCAGATATAGTCTATCAGTATCACCACGTGGGTGTAAACTGTAGTGCATTGTCATTAGTTTCCTGGTTTTTCGGTCCAAAAGGTCCAAATCAGCTTGTGTCCAGTTAACTATGCCAGCTGTGTATCTTATAACTGGTATTGCCCAGGTATTTATGGCCTTGATTGTATTTCCACCATTCAATTTAGATTTCAAAATTTTCCTAACTCTGTTGGTGTACTCTCGCCTGACAATAGTTTTTACTTCTCCATGCTTGATGTTATCCAACTGCAGAATGCTTAAGTATTTGTAGGCTGTGGAATTCTGGGAGTTGAAGTCCACAAGTCTTAACACTGCAAACTTTAAATTGAAACCTGCTTTACATTGCAAAGCTGCTCAGAAGGAGTTTGGGTGAGTTGTTTTTGATTCACTACATTCCCAGATGTTTAGACTGGATTTGGCATGTTTATATTATTATTATTATTATTATTATTATTGTTGTTGTTGTTGTTGTTGTTGTTGTTGTTGCCATTATAAAGCATTTATGAACCACAAGAAATCCAAACTAAACTATTGAAAATCATTCAGCAAGGTCATCCTTACTTGCCTTGTTCTAGAGCAGTTATGGCGAATTTTTCTGGCACCGAGTTCCAAAACAAAGCGCGTGTGCGCACGGATCTGGGCTGAAAACTGGAAGAGGAACTGCCCAGGGACATGCGCGTGCCAGAAAATGAACTTCCGGTTTCCAGCATGTGAATATGCGCCATCCAGCTGGTTCTCCAGTTACTGGCATGAATGTGCATTTGACGATCAGTTGGCTGGTCAGTTGGCGCATGCTCACGCTGGAAAATGGAAGACCAGCTCTTCCATTTTTGGCACTTCTGCACGGACAAAGGTCAGGTGATCATCACACACGCATGCGTGCCAGAAACCCAGAAGAGGATGCATACTAGGCATGCACATGCCAGGCAACATGGCTCCGCGTGCCACTTCAGGCACGCGTGCCATACGTTCGCCATCACAATTCTAGAGCCTATCACACATCATCTAGTTTCCATCTCCCATTAGAAAAAAGACAGAATTTGAAAGACTATGGCAGCACAGTTGTGGAAACATTTGGAAGTGAATATCTGCAGTCAGAAACTCAAGTGGACCTTCCAATGATCTTCGGCGCAGAGTGTCAGAATGATGGGTGTTCAGTGGCTTAGAGATCTAGGGCAGGTGGCTGGTTTACTCACTTTGGACCTGTGCAGGTGACACAGTTCACTTTGGAATGCTGCTTAAGCAGTTGAACATTGGACAACCGCCACATTGGACATGGTGGAGTGTAACATTCAAAGATATAAGAACAAAAAAATATGTTTTTTGGTCATTTTCCCCCAAGATGGCTTGATGCGCATGCGCGGGTTTGGAATGGCGACCGGGCTTTTCGCTCCACGATAATTCTGGTGAAAAAGCACCGAGAAGCCTCCAAACGGACCGCAAAAACAGCTGAAAACAGTCCCTGGGAGAGCTCAAGAGCTCCGGAATCTACAGGACCTGCTGAAATCCGGAGGCTCGCATTTCTACTATAGCGGCAGCCCGGGCTACCCAGCTGTGCGAGGACGGCGGCGACGGCGGCGCGCGGCGGTGAGAGCGGCGCGTGAGCGTTCGGAGCCTCCCCTACCACCTTACCATCTCTGGTCCCTTTTGGAAGCCCCTGGTGCTGCTGGTGAGTCCCCCGGGCTGATTACCTGCTGGCCCCTGGTCCTATCAGTCATCCAGAGCAGCGGAACAGCGGCTGCTGAGCTCAGAAGAAAAAACGTGGAGGAAAGCATGGAGGAAATGGCGGCGCTAAACAGCTGACTCACAGCATTACATTCATCCTCCTCCTTCCCGGCCAGCTTGCTGACTATGCTGGAGCTGAGTGGTGGTGACTGTGTCTGTGAGTCTTGGTGACTAGTGAGTGACTAGTGAGCTAAGAGGGGTGAACTTTTCAACTTAGTTTACTTTAAAGAAGGGGGCTGTCGGAAGCTGTTGGAGGCTGCACTGAATCTACAGACTGAATGGTCGTGCTGGCTACTACCCTAGACGCCCCCCCCCCCCCTCGGATCTACCTCTGCTCACTTTACTACCTGTTACCTAATTTATTATTTATCATCTGCTGTGTTGCTATTTATTATCGTCGTAGCCCCCTCCGGACCTTGCTCCCTGCTCACTTAATTATTAAGGGGAGTAGGACTGTGCCCAACTGGCAAGGAACAATAGAGGATGGCGACAGCAGGGACAAGGACTGAGCCCCGAAAATACCAGCTACTTTCCTTCCATTTGCAAGAGCGGTGCGAGTTAGCCTCGAACTCTGGCCTCCTACATTGGGGCCCTTATATATCTTTGAGAAAGAGACTTTCGAATATACAGCCCGCTAACCTCCACCAGCGGGGCAAGACCATATGGGAGCCGTCTACGAACTCTGGAGCTTTATACTCAATCTTGTTTGTCTACAGCCACCTTATATACTATATACTTTTGACTGGGTGGCTAAGGACATTTCCCCAGGACATAAGAAGGGAGAGGAGCAAACCATCGCTTCCTCCACTGTTTTCATATTATCATAGATTATAATTGCGCAATTTTAAATAGAATGTTGAGTGTATGGGGTTGCTTGGAATTGAATGAATGGCCCACTTTTAGTAATTGTTACCTTTGTATTTTATATGTTTTAAATTCTTACGTGGGATTTGTTAGAGTGGATAAATGAGAATGCTTGACTCGGAGGACCTGCTGGGGAAGGCGGGAGGAACCGGGGTGGTTGGGGGGACCATGGACATGGGAGTGGGTCGGAGCATAGCGGTCGTGACAGGGAGAGGCAGATACGGCGGGGACCTTAGGGCTGGCCATTACCGGGGAAGGAGGGTTCGCTATATTACAGAGATCCCTCCTTCCGGCCCTAGGAGTCCCACTCCAAGACCAGATGGCGCGAGTAGTCAGGACCCTGGTCTCAGGCTGTTGTCGCTAAATGCCAGGTCTGTTGTCCACAAAGCTCCCCTCGTCCGGGACTTAATTGTTGACGAGAGGGCAGACCTGGCATGTATTACTGAAACCTGGCTGGGCACAGAAGGAGGAGTCCCCCTTGTAGAGATGTGCCCAGAGGGATTTCAGGTGCTTCATCAGCCGAGAGCCCAGGGAAGGGGTGGCGGTGTGGCTATTGTAATCCGGGAGTCTCTGTTACCTCGTAGGGTCCCTGCTCCGGAGCTTGTCGGGTGTGAGTCTCTGCTGATAAAGTTGGACCTCAAGGGTCAAGTGGGTTTGCTGCTAACGTACCTGCCTCCCAACTGCGTTGCAGCATCCCTCCCCTCGCTCCTCGAGTCAGTAGCCGAGCTGGCGGTTGAGTTCCCCAGGCTTATAGTTCTGGGGGATTTCAACTTGCCATCGCTCGGTGAACGCTCTGATGGGGCGCAGGAGTTCATGGCTTCCATGACAGCCATGGGCTTGACCCAAGTAATTCGGGGCCCAACCCATGCAGCGGGTCACATGCTCGACCTCGTATTTCTCTCGGAGCAGTGGATGTGTGATCTTGGTCTGAGGGGTAATGAGATCATACCCCTGTCGTGGTCAGACCATTGCCTACTGAGGCTTGACTTCCGGAGGCCAAACCCCCACCGTAGGGATGCGGGAGACCCCTTGCAGGGTAGGGCTGAGGATTATGCTCAATTCTTGGCGGACAAAGTAGCTCGGTTTCGATCGGACTTGGACTCCACCGCAGTAGATCCAGCTGAGACACAGGAGGATCATTTGCCACATCAGTTCTGGGTTGAGTTCCAGGAAGTTGCCTCTGGGGATGTGGACAAGGCCATCCGAGCTGTAAGTGCCTCCACTTGTATTCTGGACCCGTGTCCCTCCTGGCTGGTGGCTAACAGCAGGGAGGTGACACATGGCTGGATCCAGGCGGTTGTCACCGCCTCCCTTCGGGAGGGGCACTTCCCCGCCGTACTCAAAACGGCGGTGGTGAGACCCCTCCTAAAGAAACCATCGTTAGATCCAGCCATCTTAAACAACTTTCGTCCTGTCTCCAACCTTCCCTTTATCGGGAAGGTTGTTGAGAAGGTGGTGGCCTTTCAGCTTCGACGGGCCTTGGAGGAAGCTAGCTATCTTGACCCCTTCCAGTCCGGCTTCAGACCTGGTTACAGCACGGAAACCGCTTTGGTCGCATTGACCGATGATCTCTGGAGGGCCAGAGATGGAGGCTATGCGTCCATCCTGGTCCTCCTTGACCTCTCAGCAGCTTTCGATACCATCGACCATGGTATCCTTCTGCGACGACTGCGGGAGGTGGGAGTGGGAGGCACTGTTTTGCGGTGGTTCTCCTCCTACCTCTCGGACAGGTCGCAGTCGGTGTTAGTGGGGGGGCAGAGATCGTCCCTGAGGCCCCTAACGTGCGGAGTACCTCAGGGTTCGGTCCTATCCCCCCTACTATTTAACATATACATGAAACCGCTGGGCGAGATCATTCGGAGGCACGGGATAAAATACCATCAATATGCGGACGATACACAATTGTATCTGTCCGCCCCGTGCCAACTCAATGAAGCGGTGGACGTGATGAACCGGGGTCTGGAGGCCGTTAAGGACTGGATGAGTGCTAACAAACTGGTGCTCAACCCGGATAAGACCGAGTGGCTGTTGTGTTTTCCCCCCAATAATTTGGCTAATACACCAACGCTTAGGCTGGGGGGTCAAATTTTACACCCCTCAGATAGGGTCCGCAACTTAGGAGTCCTCCTGGATCCACAGCTGACTTTTGATCACCAGCTGTCAGCTGTGACCAGGGGGGCATTTGCCCAGGTTCGCCTGGTCCGCCAGTTGCGGCCCTACCTAGATCGGGGGGCCCTCACAACAGTCACTCGAGCCCTTGTGATCTCTAGACTGGAATACTGCAATGGGCTCTACATGGGGTTGCCCCTGAAGTGCATCCGGCGACTACAGCTAGTCCAAAATGCAGCCGCGCGAGTGATAGTGGGCGCACCTCGGTTCGCCCATGTTACACCTGTCCTCCGCGAGCTGCACTGGCTACCTGTTGGTCTCCGGGTGCGCTTCAGGATAATGATGACCATCTTTAAAGCACTCCATGGTAGTGGATCTGGGTACTTGAGAGACCGCCTTCTGCCGATTACCTCCCTGAATCGACCAATTAGATCGCACAGACTGGGCCTCCTCCGTATTCCATCTGCCAGTCAATGTCGACTGGCGACCACACGGAGGAGAGCCTTTTCTGTTGCTGCCCCGACCCTATGGAACGAGCTCCCCATGGAGATCCGCACCCTCACCACGATCCAGACCTTCCGCGCAGCCCTCAAGATCTGGCTCTCCCAGCAGGCCTGGGGATAGGCTTCTAATTACCCGCCCGAGTGTTTGATTGCTGAATGAAAGTTGTGTTTTATTGTTTTTCTTTTGTTCACAACGTGTTTGTTTTGACCTTGCACTTCCCTTCCCCCGTGGTTGTAAGCCGCCCTGAGTCCCCTCAGGGAAAAGGGCGGCATATAAATCCCAATAAACCTGAAACCTGAAACCTGAAGATGGGGCCTGGGAGGATTCAGTCTTAATTGTCTGTGATGTTGTGGGAACAGCAGAATTGAGAATATTGATGCTGATGGCATACTTGTGATGGTGTCAGCATGGATTTGAAGTGCCACTTGTCTGTGGCACTTCCTAGTAGAGGCTGGAGTTGAGAAACCTGCTATGTAGTGGTATCAGGAGATGGATGCCAGCCTCCTGGCTGCATGGAGATAGATTTTGGGGTGGATTGTGTAGAAGGGCATTAATCATGACTGGCACATGATCGCCAGCTGGACAGTCTCCAGAACCAGAAATATAGTAGCAAGACTTAGCTGAAGTTGTATAGAAGTGGCAGAACCTGGGGGCAGAGTTTAAAGAGGAGCCAGCCTAGAATCCCTACATAGCTATAAGGGGGCAGAATCCAACCAGTCTTAAATTCCATTGATCCTTATCTAACTCCTAGCTACTGTTAGTTGAGAATATTCCTCTACATAGGCATGAGTCACAATAAATCAGTTTAATTGGACCTTCATATGTGGATCTGATCTTTCGTGCCTAATCTTTCGTTGTTATTGATCCGACTCTCTGCTCTGCCCAGAGATAGATCTGTCTTGCCCCAGATTCTCTTTCACCCAAGATCAGTTTGCCGCCAGCTGAGATTGGACTATCTACCAGATTGTTAGGTTGGACATGGGCTGGACTGGGGACTGTGAGGTACAAGTGTAAAGGTCCAAACAGCTGACTCAATCGTTTGAGGCTATCAGGGCAAAGTAGATTGTGTTGGGATGTAGGGTGTAGTGTGTAGGGTAACCCAAAATAGCCAGGCATGGCTAGGGGGTAGTGAGAGGTTGAAAGCAGAAGCAGCTAGGGGATGCTGTGATCTGATACTGGAGATAGGTATGTGTTCTGACCCACTCCTCCGTCCAGTAACGAATGCCGAGACAAGCTTAACTGGAATGTCACAGCACTTTATTAGCAAGAAACCAAAACCTCGGTGGCTGAAAGCCAAGCAAAACAAACAGATAAGAACCTTGGCAGCAACTCAGACTTCGACAAATAACAGCTTTTCCAGCGTTAGCTATGACGTTGAATCCTGCAAAACCAGGCTCCTCCCAGTCTCTCTTTAAATACTATCTTGAGAGGAGCCTAATTACAATCACCCGGGTCCAATTATCTTTGGTAACTGCGTAGTTGCTCTCTACGTCGATCTGCCAGGCATTGCTGGGCATCCAGGAACAACTCCCTTGGCTCCTCCCCATTGCTCCAATGCATGACTTCAGGATCACACTCCCTCCCCACTGGTCCAAGGCTCAGGTGCCTCCTGGTGGCCAACCAGCCTCTCTGCGCCCTGCTCAGAGTCGGAACCCTGTTCAGCGTCCTCCACATCCTCCAGAGCCGACTCATCGGGCCCCTCGCTGTCGGAGTCTGGTGGCAGCTCCAACGGCTCCTGCTGGGCCACAACAGGTATGTAACTGTATATTTGAGTGTGAGGATGGGGGCGATGGTAATAAAACTGTAATTGCTTTTTGGGAGACTGTGTCCATAGACAGCTAAGTATAAGATGCTTTGTTTGTATTGGGTTCTAGGGTGTGGTTGGCCGCTGCTATACCAGTTCCTTGACTCCGCGGAGTTGGTGATGGAGTCTCTCAGACTGTTAGTTATGGGAAGAGTTCAACCTGCCTTACCCCTGATGTTCAGTCTGAGGCAGCTTGGCATCCATAACCCAATTCACAAGTTGCCTACTCCCAAGCCAAAGGCAGCTCTCTAAAAACTTGCTTGAGAAGTTCAAACAATAATGAAACTTGGTTGAATAGTGTCTCCTAGTGGTCATTGCTGCTAACCACTGTAATATTACAATACTTGTTTAAAGAGTGTTTGTGTGTGCGTGTGTGTGTGTGCTTGTGTGTGTGTGTGTATGCGTCCATGTGCACATTTCTATTTAATGAATTAATTTCTGGTAACTGTTAATGGACTATTACTGATTAAGGTCAAATGATGGGGCTTTATTATTTGCTAATGGCTTAAGGATGACATATGGAATGAATAGATCCTTGGTTAAATGTTAAAGAAAGTATTTAGTTACTGAAAATGTTTGTGCATGTCTTGATAAAAGGGAAGCCATTTCTTTCTAATTTTATTTGGGTGTGTTATATGTCAGAATGTGTGTGTGTGTACATACATACACACATCCTTTGCTTTCTCTTCCTTTTTTCCTTAACTTTTTATATTTTCTTTTTATATTTTTCTCAGTATTAGCTTTTTATTGTTGGAAGGAAGGAAGGAAGGAAGGAAGGAAGGAAGGAAGGAAGGAAGGAAGGAAGGAAGGAAGGAAGGAAGGAAGGAAGGAAGGAAGGAAGGAAGGAAGGAAGGAAGGAAGGAATAGCAATAGCAGTATAGCAATAGCAGTTGGACTTATATACCACTTCATAGGACTTTCAGCCCTCTCTAAGCGGTTTACAGAGTCAGCATATTGCCCCCAACCACAATCCGGGTCCTCATTTTACCCACCTTGGAAGGATGGGAGGCTGAGTCAACCTTGAGCCGGTGAGATTTGAACAGCCGAACTGCAGAACTGCAGTCAGCTGAAGTAGCCTGCAGTGCTGCATTTAACCACTGCGCTAGGAAGGAAGGAAGAAGGAAGGAAGGAAGGAAGGAAGGAAGGAAGGAAGGAAGGAAGGAAGGAAGGAAGGAAGGAAGGAATAGCACTAGCAGTATAGCAATAGCAGTTAGACTTATATACCGCTTCATAGGGCTTCCAGCCCTCTCTAAGCGGTTTACAGAGTCAGCATATCGCCCCCACAGTCTGGGTCCTCATTTCACCCACCTTGGAAGGATGGAAGGCTGAGTCAACCCTGAGCCGGTGAGATTAGAACCGCTGAACTGCAGAACTGCAGTCAGCTGAAGTGGCCTGCAGTGCTGCATTTAACCACTGCGCTAGGAAGGAAGGAAGGAAGGAAGGAAGGAAGGAAGGAAGGAAGGAAGGAAGGAAGGAAGGAAGGAAGGAAGGAAGGAAGGGTCTTGATTTTATGATAGTTTATGTTATACAGGTAAACCTCCACTTAAAATGGTCCATTTACTGACCATTCAAAGTTACAACAGCACAGAAAAAAGTGATAACTGTTATGTTTTTCACACTTACAACCACTGCCACAGCTCTGTGGTCACATGATCCAAATTCACTTATTTATTTATTTAGCATATAATACATCATACATGGACTAGCAATATATTTTAACATTTCACCTAGATTAGTAAAACACAATAAAATATAAATATTAAAACGATCTACGGTATGTTTAATGTCTAGGCTATCTAACCATTGAATCGCATTGCGTGTGTTGAAGTTGTTTTAATGCAAACCAAAGATGCCTTTTAAAAAACAAGTTTACATCATATTCTTATGCATGCCAGTGCTGTGTGTGAGGTAATTTAAGGTGGTCCTGACAAGTGTTGTCGGCATCTTCATATCCGGTCACATGGGCGGCAAGCCACTCCCATCCGGTCACAATTCAGATGCTTGCCAACTGGCATGTATTTATAGCAATAGCAGTTAGCCTTATATAATGCTTCATGGGGCTTTCAGCCCTCTTTAAGCAGTTTACAGAATCAGCATATCGCCCCCCAAAGTCTGGGTCCTCATTTTACCCACCTCGGAAGGATGGAAGGCTGAGTCAACCTTGAGCCGGTGAGATTTGAACCGCCGAACTGCAGATAACAGTCAGCTGAAGTGGCCTGCAGTACTGCACCCCTAACCACTGCGCCACCTCGGGTCTTTTGTGAGGGTTGCGGTATCCCAATCTGTGATCATCCCCTTTTGCGACCATCTAACAAGCAAAGTCAATGGGGAAACCAGATTCACTCAACAAACCCTGCGACTAACTTCGTAACTGCAAGAAAGTTATAGTTGAAATCCATGAAACAGCATCAAGCCCCACATTCTTGATTTTGTTGTGTGGGAAGTTATCATCCAGCCCTCTCCCAGAAAAATGAAATATCCTAGGAAATATTGAAAAGGCAGAATATTTCTCTGGATGTGAAAAGAAACAAGTTTCAAAAGACAGAATAGCTGCCTATAGCTTTCTGCCCATCCCCAGCTAATGGGCCATTAAGATGGCCAGGCTAGCCCACTTTACATAATAAAGACTTCTCCTCACTGCAGCTGTAGGGGGAAGGGATATTAGTCAACTGACCACAAGGCATCTGAGAACTCATCACAGCCTAGAGAGTAGCCCCCTGCATGTCACCATGAGAGTCTGACAACCAATCAGAATACATTTCTTACACAGGAACAGGAAACAGAGAGGTGGGACTAAACAGGGTATAAAAAGCCTAGCAAGCCCCTCCCTCAGCCCTTCTCTTCTTCTCCACCAACATTGAAGCATGTGATCACCTTTTCTGTTCAGGGCTCAAGCCATGTGGCCCTGTCCAACAATAAACCATCTTTCCAAGCAGCCTCCATGTCTCCAGTGTCTATTTCTCCACTTGGAGCTGAACCCAGAAGGACATTTCTTTCATCAGTTGTATGGTGTGTTTACGGCACCACCCAAACTCTGTTCTTTGGAAAGAAGTCACCCACAACAAAAGAACTATTCCTTAAGAACAAAGGCTGTGAAAGAGTCAATGATATATTGACTGTCATTATCTGGCATTAACTGAAAAGCTCCTCTTTTTAACCCAAGGGGATTTTAAAGACAAAGTGAATTTAAGACACCACATTTTTCTTCAGCCCTTCCTTCTGTTCGAGAATTTCCATTATTTATAAGAAGTCGGCTTTTTTTATTTTTGGCTTTAAGCCTCTGCCCTGTTATCTCTTATTATCTTGTCCGCTCAGGGCTACAGATGCAAGGACTGGTTTTCTTCTTTGTGAAACCTGAACCAACTCGTAACACTTTAGCCAAGTTTCACCTGCACGCGTGATACCCAAGGACGCATTAATTGTCTGGGAATTATTGATGCAGATGAAAGTTGGGCTTTCATAAGGCAGAAGAAAGTGGAGGTGATCCATGTTTTCTTTAAGTCCCTGAAAGACATCTTTTAGAATGCCAACTCAAAGAAGGAGGTGGATTAACGCACAAGAGAATCAGGTATCCTTGACCTGATACTAAGTCTTTGGAGATTGGCAAGGACAAGAAAGGAAACGCAGCAGGAAATGTTCTTTATCCTTGTAGGGGAAAATAACAGAATCTTGAAAGTCTGTCAGAATTTCTCTCTGCCACATACCATATAAAGAAAAGGAGGTTATTTTGGCTTGCTTTTTCCCGCTTTCCTGTTTTTCAGCACTCAGTAACTTTCTCTCCTCCTTTAATAGTTCATTCCCTCTTTTCCCCCTTCTCGGTGTATACTCGTTCATAATAATAAGAAAGTCTTAGCTAGTAAAGTAAATTGTAGCAATAATATTGCAAACAAGTTAGCACATAATCTGGAGTTTCTGATTTTAAGAGGAGCGAAAACAGAGCAGAGCCAAAATGTCTTTAATGAGAAAAAAAAGCTCAAAATGGGTGTATTAAAAACTTTAAAAATATAACAGCGAACAATTTCAAGGAGGGAAAAAATAGAAAGGGGCAGAAGAAACTTAACTGAGATCTGAAAACAAAAAGGACATCTAATGCGTAAGAAAATGACAGCTCAGAAAGTAAAAGACCAGGTAGTCCAAAATTGTAAAAAGGGAATGTTGGAATTAGCTGAAATTGGACAGCATACAAAGAATAACAAAATGAGTATGTGTGTTTGTGTGTATGTGTGTGAGTGAGTGAGTGTGTGTTTCAGTGGTGGATTTCAAAAATTGTTCGAACCTACTCTGTAGGTGTGGTCTCCTTTGTGGGAGTGGCTTGCCACCCATGTGACCGGATTTTATTTTAACCCCCTTCTTCATTTGGATACATTCACATCAATATTTTAAAAATGTCACCTCAAGTGCTCACAAAGAAAATCTGGATTGACACACTGCTGCTAATGTTATTGTTTTATGTGCCGAATTGTTGAATGTGCAAATAATTGTAACAAGCAATTTGTGATTTTTAAAAAGTTGATAGGATACATGATAGGAAAAATGTTAAATACAAACTGATACTTCTCAGAAGCATTGTTTAAATTAGTCTTAATTTCTTTTTAAAAAAATAAGTTTTCAATTCTCTGCCAAAGCAATTATATTTATACTTTTGGGGTGTTCTCAAAATTAACAACTGTACATTCAAAAGAAAATTCTGCTTGATTTCTTAAAACCTGTTGGTGAACAATGATTACTTGGGGAAGTTTGCCTTATCTTTTGTCAATGTTCATAAAAAAAATGCATTGTCATACTAACCAGGGCTGAAAACCTACCTGTAATTTGATCAACTATAGAGATATTTCTCCTTTTGTTTACAGTAGATGATCTGATCTACCACTTAAAGAAAATCAGAATTCATCAGGGTTTCACTGTGACAGGGGGAAAAAAATGGAGGGAATATAGGTAGCCAACCACATTTTGCCGAACAAGGGACATTAAAAGTTTCACAGTCCACGTACGTTTAATAATGTTGAGACCCAAATCACAAGGCTGTGATCACAATGAAGAAGCTGTAACTCAATGGCAGAGGACTTGCCTTGCATAATGAAAGCCCCTTGTTCAGTTCTTCAGTTAATGAAGCACAGCTAAATGGGCTGGGAAGAGATCCTCTGCCTAAACTATAGGATGTGCTGGCAGAGAAAGACAGTTTAGTTTAGTTTAGTTTAGTTGTCTTGTCTATTTATCCCCCTTCCCTTGTCTATTGTGAGCCGCCCGGAGCCCACACCCGAAGGACTCCGGGCGGCTCACAATAGACAAGGGAAGGGGGATAAATAGACAAAGACAACACTTAAAAAAACGCAACATTCACAATTTCCGTGGGGCTGGATGTTTCACAAGCCCCCCGGCCTGCTGGAGCAGCCAGGACTTGGTGGCTTTGCGGAAGGCCAGGAGGGTCGTAAGGGTCCGGATCTCCACGGGGAGGTCATTCCAGAGGGCTGGAGCTGCAACAGAGAAGGCTCTCCCCCGGGGAGTCGCCAGCCGACATTGGCTGGCAGATGGAATCCAGAGGAGACCTAACCTGTGAGATCTAATCCGTCTATGGAAGGTAATCTGCAGGAGGCGATCTCTCAGGTATCCAGGTCCGATGCCATGTAGGGCTTTATAGGTAACGACCAGCACCTTGAAGTGGGTCTGGAGACTAATGGGTAGCCAGTGCAGCTCGCGGAGGATAAGTGTGATATGGGTGTACCTGGGTGCACCCACAATCGCTCACGTGGCTGCATTCTGGACTAACTGAAGTCTTCGAACACTCTTCAAGGGCAGCCCCATGTAGAGCGCGTTACAGTAATAATAAAAGACAGAGGTGTGGTTTCATCTTATTTTGAAAGCATTCTGTTTGGGATGGCTGTTTGGGTCTTAAACAACTTCATGTGACTCAATGGGCAAATCAGTCAGGCCCACAGGAGACATAGTTTGTTTTTTGTTTTTCTTTCTTTCATTTTTTTTAAAAAGCCTGTAGAATCTGAAAGAATGTTTTCAAAAGAGAAGGTCTCCTACCTAAATTCCACCCCCCAAATATCAATATTGCACTAATTTCAAGGTTCGAGGTTCATTTTATTTATATGCCGCCCTATTCCCAGCGGGACTCAGGGCGGCGCACAAACCCAAAGGAGGGGAAGGGAAAAACAAAAACTACAGCAAAAAGTACAGGGAATTTAAAACAACCAACAGCCACACGATTCGAGAGGGGAAGGGAACTCATCGACCCCAGGCCTGCCGACACAGCCAGGTTTTAACAGCTTTTCGGAAGGCCTGGAGAGAGGTGAGGGTCCGAATCTCTGTGGGGAGAGGTGAGGGTCCGAATCTCTGTGGGGAGGGCCGGAGGCACCACAGAGAAGGCCCTCCCTCGGGTCGTAGCCAGATGACATTGGCTAGTAGATGGAACGCGGAGGAGGCCTGCCCTGTGTGATCTAATGGGTCTTTGGGAGGTAATTTATGCAAATGAATTAAAAAGAAAATGAAGAAAGGGGGTCACAGTTTATTAATAAAGCATAAGATTTCGGGCATGACTCCAAGTTTAAGCCCTGTCATCTCAACTTGAAAGAAATAGGTGGTGAATGACGGGGTGTGTCTTTATTTCATTCTTGGAGTTGCTATTATTTAGACAAGAGAAGACTAGCTCAAGTGGGCTAGGTTACTTGAGGGACTCCTTGTCTCCAATTATTTCAAATCATCCCACCAGATCTGGTTCTCTTCTGTAAAACAATGCCATCAAGTGGTCCTAGAAGAAGAGTCTTCTCTGTTGTAGTACCTCTCCTAAGGACCATCCCCTATGGACCATCCCCTTTGGGATTCAAGTGACCCTCAATCTAATAGACTTCTGGAAGGCCTTGAAAAACCTGACTTTTCTTCAGGTTCCTCTCTTACGTGGTGTCTTGGTTGTATCTTAAGTCCTCCATTCCCTGTGTTGTGCCACTCTGGGCCAAGAATTTTATCTTGCTTTGCTGAAAGAAAAGGTACCTTAGTGCTTCTTAGATTAGCTCATTATCTCAGTTTAAGCCTGGGAGAAAGCTGAAGAAAATACTTTGCTTATATTTCGCCAAGTCTAGTAGCCTCAAAAGATTTGCAGTAAAACTTCTAAGTCAGCATTATAGCAGGTCCCAACCCTTTTCTCTTGGGCAGTTTCTTCCATCCAACAAAATCTAGAAGGTAGGGTGTCCTTCAAGCATCCTCTTTGAGGGACTATGGTCATCAGGAATCATTAAGATGCGCCTTTTTCTGTAGTTTGGAACGCATGAAGTAACATCAGCACCAGCCTTGTTGGAAGTCAGGAAGGCCCCAAGATCTGGTTGTTCTAGAAAGCCATTGAGGACTGATAGTTTGGTGGGTCATCTCCCTATAAAATTATCACAATTTTATCACAATTGCTTTCCTCCAGTGTGTTAATGGGCAGAAAGGTTTGCTGGTGCTACTCAATGTTGCCTTTGTTCTTCCTTCTGTTTTTTTGCATTGTTTGTAAGCTGCTTAAAGAGCTTTGGAATGTAGTGATACATAGATCACAGAAATAAATAGATAAAAGTTGCCATCTAAAACAACTGAAAGACTACACCATCAAAGGATGAAGGACAGTTATGCGAAATTGTATTCCCTCTCCTCACTAAAAACGATGAAAATATATAGCACTGTCAGCAATTTATATGCTGCAGTTATCTGTTATTTCTACTCGAAGTGTGATCCAACCCATTTTTCAGATTCTATATGAAAAATTAATGGTCCCTCTAATATACCCTAAATGTTAAATGATCTATTTTCCTCCTGATAAAAATTCAGATTGCTTGGCATTGTAATTTACAGCTCACTACTCTGTGCTTCCTTTTAATTCATATGTTCTCCTTTCGTCAAAGCCTAACTAGAGTGCATGGATACATATGTACAAGCAACTTTCCATTCCACCTTAGAAGGGAATAAGAAACATTTCTCCACTTCAGTTACGGCTTTTTAATGAGCTAGAAGTTTCTGCAACAAAGATTTGGGAGGTGTTTTAATAGTGTCATAAATGACTGGAGAGTTGCTGGAAAGTCAGTGCAATCCTCAAAAATAAAAATAAAAGTGTTAAAAAGTATAAAACATGGGAGGGTTAAAAAGAGCTCTTTGGATGCCTTCTGGTGATGCTAAAGTAAAGGGGCACAATATAAATAAGCATTAGTGGGCTCTGTACTAACAGCTTTTTATGTACAAAAGCACATTTGGGGTGAGTATTTTGGGTAGAAAAATGAAAAGAGGAGGAAAGATTTTAACTCATTCCTTAATTTTCACTTTTCGGCAACAAATGAAACACCTTCCAGAAATATCCCTATCAAACTCCAAACGCACATCTGGGGAATATTTAACTGAAGAGCAATTCACAAGCATTCATCAATCAAACAGTATCCTGGCTTAGTGCAATATGTAATATGTTATTGTAATATGTAAATCATAATTTATTGGTGAAGCCAGCTAACAAAGTTATAAATATCGTAACATTTTCACTTGGTGACATTGCTGGAAAATTTAAATGGATGCATATATTTGGGGACCAAATTACCTTATCATCATGTACTAAAAAAAAATCAAAATTTAACTTCTGAAACAAAATGAATACAAACACATTACAGCCAATCCTTAACTTATTGAGCACAAAAGTGAAGCTGTTAAGGGAAACATTTATTAAGTGAATTTTGCCCCATTTTACAACCCTTCTTGCCACCGTTGTTAAGTGGATCGCTGCAGTTGTTAAGTTAGTAACATGGTTGTTAAGTGAATCTGGTTTCCCCCATTGACTTAGCACGTCAAAAGGTTGAAAAGGGAGATCACATGTCCCAGGGACGCCGCAACCGTCATAAATATGAGTCAGTTGCCAAGGGTCTGGATTTTGATCATATGACCATAGGGATTCTGCAAAGGTCATAAGTGAGAAAAACGGTTATAAGTCACTTTTTTCATTGCTGTTGTAAACTCAAATGGTAACTAAATGAACTATGTGTAATTTTAGCTATGTTAATCTGTAGTAGCCATAATATACTGTATTTGTAATAGCGGTTTATTAGGGTTCTCTTGAAGTAGCTGGTCTAAACAACTTTGTGCTATTTCCTTAATTTATGGAATCAGTCTTTTTCTGCCTTTAGGACTCAGAATGTGCTTTCGTTCCCAGACTATATTGTCTTCGGTAACAACTTAATGCAAATTTCTGCTAAGTAAAAAAGAGGATGTAATTAGTAACTAAGAAACATAATGCCATACATGTCTACTCAGAGTTCACTCAGGGTTCTGCTCCATGGAAATGGGGGGGAAATTATTACCCAAGATATATTGTATGGGCAACTAATGCGATTAAATTTAAAGATAACTACTACTTTTTAAAAGCTAATGAAATGGATTTTTGAAAATTCATCCAGTCATTGTTGCCAGACTTCTATTAATTGATAATAATGTGTACCTTAGCCAGAGCAAGGCAACAGACAAACAGACATACCTAATTCAGTGCTCATTTTCCCCAAAGTGGAAAAAAGGTGGTCACAGTGATTTATTTGTCTAGTTTGAAGTGGAATCAAAAGCTATTTCCAATTTTAAAAGCATAGCTATTTTGATCTCCCCATGCTTTCAGCTTCCCTGCTTGGTGTTATATATAACTGCTGTATGATTTTGACAACTTCTTAAATAAAATCCTTAAGTTATGTGCAAATCTTTTCTCTCTTGTATCATTGTTGTTATGTTGTGGCTTTTTACTAAACAGGAGAAGAGACTAAGAAGAGACAATGGATAACTAATTAAAAAAATTATGAAAACGTGGAATCAATTCATTCTTTAAAAAGTTGAGACACTTTGAGGAAAAACTCCACATTACAGTGTGATATTTGTTTACTTGTTTGTTTGTTTTGTGCCTTTATTATTTGTATAAACAACTCAAGGTGGGGAACATATCCAATACTTCTATTTTCCCCAGAGTAACAACCCTGTAGGGTGACTAGCCCAAGATCACCTACATGCTTAAGGTGGAACTAGAACTCACAATCTTCCAGTTTCTATTCTCACATTGCAATTAACATTCCAGTCTCACATTGCAGTGAACAAGGACATACATTTAATTTTTCAGCTACTAAGATTGTTGGATAAGCAAGCACAAAAACAGGCAGGGAAATGATTAGATGCTCAGTCAACAGGAGTGCTGATTTACCACCCAGCTTATCAAGTACTTAGGAGGTGATGGCTTGGCAACACAAGGAAATAATAGCCAATGACTTAATAGCTAGCCATCAACACCTCAATTAACATCTAAAAAGCAACACACAACAGACACCATATAAATACCACACACCCAGAATAGCCCAAAGCACACACTCTGCTAGAGAGAAGTTCCCCGAAGATGGGCTCCAGCATGAGTCCAAAAGCTCAGAAGATTAAACCTCTGGTCCAGGTGACTGACCCAGATTGAATCCTGCAACATTATCACATATATCTGCCTTCATTCCAGGTTCTAGCCTGGTGCCTTAGCCACTAGATCAAACTGACAAAATGAACATTCACATAATTTAAGCCACCCGATCTATTTCTCTTTCCAATCATCAATTTAGTTGTTCTTCTCTATCTGTTCCAGCCTCATCTCCCAATATATCTTCCAACATAACATAGATTTCCTCTTCATACCATAGCATAGATTGTTGCTTGGCGGTTCACCGACAAAAGGGCGACCGACAAAAGCACGCCCGACTAAACCGTGGTGACAAAACCATCCCTGCCTTACACCATGTATTAATGAAGAAAAAAAACATCCTACTCAACCCTCCCGGTAGAGATATGAGATGAGAGAGACAGGCATACAAACTAAGGGACTATGCTTCATTTGAAATTTTGCCAGTCAACTTAAAAAGAACAAACGTTCTCCAAATGTTTTTTTTTCCCCCTACCGATTTTCAAATCTAGGGGAGCATTTCTTCAACAAAATGCAAACAACAGATCTATCCCTGAAATCTATGCTATTAGTAGTTCATAGGACTTTAGCATTCATGCTGATCACCTTGATATGCATGTTCCAATTTCATTTACATTTTGATACAGGGGCATGTTGTCAGATATATCCATGCTTATCCCTGGAATTGTCAATATGGCAGACATGCAGGCCAGCTGCAACAAGTTTGTAGATATGTAATAGACGTTGGTTTATCCAACTGACAAAAACTGTTGAACTGGTCAATGTCAAAGGGGAAGGTTGGCAGCATAGAGTTAAGGCTAGGAATGGGAGGCGGGGAGGGAAGGTTCTGAGAAATTCACAGAGAATAGCCAATGGGAGAACAGGAAAGAGAGGAGCAGCATAACCAACCATGCCTTACTTCGTCTTCCTAGAGTCAACTTAAAAGATATTCAACATTTAACAAAACCCTTCCCACTAAAGCATTAAATCAAGCTTTTACCATATTTGTTTTTTGAAGTCTCAACAATGCAAAGCCCAAACCAGTCAAATATCGTTCGGACCCCATCTAGGGAGGTTGATGCATATTCCTTCTGAGCATTTCTCTAACCCTTAATCTGATGGATGGCATCCCTGAGCTACATCAATAATTCCTTTTCCTTCTTTGCTGTTTTTCTTTTCTTTCTTTTTTGTTCAATTTCTCTCGTTCTGAGGGACACAGCTGCTGGAGGCCTTTCTTTTTTTTTACCCCTGAAAAAAACAGAGGTGGAAGGTGGGAGAAGATTTGTTTTATTCGCGCACAAGTCCTACAGTCACCGGGCTTGCCAAGAATAAGCGTGACAAATGAAACACAGGTGATTCGTCACACGGGGCTAGCGTAGCCTCGAGGCAGACTATGCATCCCTTCGCCAAGGTCCTTCTAACTTTTCCGTTTCCACTAAGTGAAATTAATATTGTGTGCCAAAACAATCTACACACATTAACCCAAACAAGAATTATATAAAGGATTGGCTTCTCTGCTCTAGTTTTTGAAGATGAAACATTGCAGTTTCAAAATCAAATAGTGTTTTTTTTTTAAAAAAAAATAACACTTTCTTTCTCTGCCTTTGATAGCTGCTTCGGCTGCAGATGTTAGTAGGTGGCAAGTTCGGACATCCATGCTGTGAAAAGTTTTGCCTGCTGATTTCAGGACATGTAGCGGCTATTAAAGGCATACAAGTAGGCCAGGCTGGTTGTTTATTACTCCTTGGCAACCCTCCTGATAACGCGCGTGGAGAATTTTAAATTCTAGCTCTCGGGTCATAAAAACTCTCTTCCCTAAAGGGCTTTTCTCCAAGGCACCACAGTGCTATTGCTAAGAAATGTGAGGAGGGAAAGAACAGGGCCAAAGGTCCAGCATTGCTTGCAAAAAAGGGAAGTGCTAAGATGGGGGAGCTAAAGAGGAGAGAGATTGCAGAATTGAGGGATGTATGGGAGTCTAGAACAGGGGTCCTCCTCAACCTTCAAGAAGGATAGGACCATAAGTACATACTCGGCCTTAAATACCAAAGTGAAAAAAAAAACTTTTATATTTTATTTTATTATTTTCTTTTATCTTATTCTGCCTTTACTATTTTAGAAATAATAAAGCAGCAATAAAGCAGAGGTGGGTTCCTACCAGTTCCCACCTATTCAGTAGAACCGGTTCATCAAATCTACCGAACCGGTTAGAAGAGGTTCCACCAGTGGACCCGGAAAGCAGGCCACACCTACAGAAGAGATTCCAAAATTTTTTGAAACCCACCAATGGTCCTTGGATATGATTATTCTACACTATCATGCTCATATTTATAAAACTCAGGGCCTCTGTGAAAGGTAAGGATGACTACTGCGTTTGTGGTGCAATCAGAACATTGCGTGTGTTGAGGTTGTTTTAACGCAAACCAAAGATGCCTTTTAAAAAACAAGTTTACATCCTATTCTGATGCATGCCAGTGCTGTGTGTGAGGTAATTTAAGGTGGTTCTGACAAGTGTCGTCGGCATCTTCATATCCGGTCACATGGGCGGCAAGCCACTCCCATCCGGTCACATGGGCAGCAAGCCACTCCTGCAAAGGAGGCCACACCCACAGAGTAGGTTTGAACAATTTTTGAAACCCACCACTGGCTAGAACTCACAGTCACCTGGTTTGTACCCTGGTGCCTTAACCACTAGGCCAAATTTTGCTTTCCATTTTGTCTGCACTGGTCAACAAAGGCGCTGCAAAAAAGAATTCTGACAGAGCTCCAACAGATGTCTTACTATCATTTCTTTCACTTTTACAGATCTGATCACAAACAACAACATTGTACATTAACTACAGCGGGCTGTACAGTCAGGCATCTCCCCAGTAAGGTTGTGTTGACACCAGTTAAACAATCACAGCAAGCATCCAGGTACTTCTAATGAGTAATTCACTGTAGAAAGAAGTAGATTAAGAAGCTATTGAGAATGGATTCTACTGACTGCTGTTTATCAACAGGTCTTATGCAAATCCTATTTATAGAGAAATCGGGGTTTAGAGTTTTACCAGCTGAGCTGTGAAATTTGTTTGTTTTCTATAGCCACTCGTCTCAACAAGTGACTCTGGATGGCACACCCCTTTTCGTGTGGGTGTTCGGCCAGGATTTTGTACCCATTCCTGAAATTCCTCGCAAGCAACAGCAAGTGTCGTCGCTGTCCGAGTGGAGTGATCGTCTTCGGGACATTTGGCCTTTGGCTCGCCAGACTCTGGATGCTGCGCACCGCGCTCATAAAAAACTGGCTGATAAGAAACGCTCTAAGCCCTATGAGTACAAAGTTGGTGAGAAAGTTTATTTATCCACTCGATTTCTTCAAACACCCCAGAAGTCGAAGAAATTGGGCCCCAAATACGTTGGCCCGTTTCCCATTGTCAAGATCATCAACCCTGTTTCTGTCCGGCTCCAGTTGCCTAAGCATCTCAACCGAGTTTACCCTGTTTTTCATGTTCGTCTCCTGAAGCCTCTCTGCACTTCGACTTTGAGAACACCTCTCCCTCCTCCACCCGCTCCGCTTTTGATTGAGGGTGAGCAACATTTCGAGATCCGTGAGATACTGGACTCTCGTAAACGGCGAAACCGTATTCAGTACCTGGTGGCTTGGAAGCATTTCTCCCCGTCTCACACTGAATGGGTAGACGGGTCCCATGTTCGAGCGCCTCGTCTGCTCCGCATGTTCTACTCTGCCTATCCTGACAAGCCCTAATTGTCGGACAATCTCCTAATTTTTCCTCTCTTTTGCTTTTTTTTTCTCTCCCTTACCCTTTTCTCTCTTTCATGTATTGTTGTCTGTCTGTTTGTTTGTCTTCTTTTCGTTTCTGCAGGTCTGATCGCCCTTTTCTGGAGGAGGGCCTGATGTCAGTCTCTGCTTTGCTGCTGCTTCAGCTGCCATTGTAACGGGGAAGGTGGGTATAGTATTTGGGAGGGGAATCATGATGTGCTGGAGGTAGATTCTAGGCGCTGACCTGACCATCTTACTGCGCATGTGGAGGAAGGGAGTTTCCCGCCAAGGTTAACTGTCCGGCATTCCATCCTGGTGATGTCTTTTGAAGATATCTCACACCTGACAGTTGGGTGCATTATAATTGGACTAGGGACTGGGGTGCCAAGGGGAGGGGATTGAATTATACATGATATTCTTTGCTTTCACGCCTAATTAACCAGATTCAGCTTAGCTTTGCTACTGTTCGTTTATAATTAGTAAAAGTACACTTGATTTCAAACAAATGGAGTTGAGTGGTTTCTTTCCTGATTATTAAATGAAGTCGCATCTGACAGCACACAAATTTATATACACACTTGTTTTCGTAGATTTTCACAGGTGTAGGTATGCTGGTCTTGTTGTATTCGGGTCTTTTTCTGTGAAAGATTGAGATTGTCTTGGCAATGTTTCAGCGAGGTCTCACTCGCCATCTTCAGGCTGGGTTTTGGGCTATAACCCAGCCTGAAGATGGCAAGTGAGACCTCGCTGAAACGTTGCCAAGACAATCTCAATCTTACATGGGAAAAGACCCAAATACAACAAGACCAGCATATATATATGCTCCCTCCCATATTTGGGCATACCAGGGGTTGTGACACAATAAATAAATACCTATTTCCCTGGCCTAGCTGATAACGGAGGAGAACCTGTGGCTTAGTGGCTAATACAACTGCCTAATATGTAATACAGCCCAGGTTCAAATCCCAGTAAGGGTATGGCTAGCTGATGAGAGCTAAATAGCTTGAAATAGATCTGAAATAGCTTGAAATAGCATTCGCTGGCTGGGGAATTCTGGGAGTTGAAGTCCGGACATCTTCAAGTTGCCAAGGTTGAGAAACACTGCTCTAACCAACAGCACCTGTTCCAAACATATATGTTGACTCAGCTCCATAACAAAGAAAAAAATAATAATTGAAATTAGGTTTAGGTTTATTAGATTTAGATGCCACCCTTCTCCCAAGGACTCAGGGCGGCGTACAACATTAAAAGAAACACATAATACAAAAATTAAAAAAAAAATAGAATATCCCAAACCCAATTAAAATTGACAATGACATTTTTTTAAAAAAAATTCAAATTAAAATTAAGAGTGATCAATAATTTGTTTTGTTTTGTTCAGGCCAGGCTGGCTTGCTGGAAAAGCCAACTTTTTAGGGCGCGTCGGAAGGACCGGAGGTCGGGGATTATACGAAGCTCTGGGGGCAGCTCATTCCAGAGGGAAGGCGCTCCCACAGAGAAGGCTCTCCCCCTGGGGGTCGCTAGCCAACACTGTCTGGCCGACGGTACCCTGAGGAGGCCAGCTCTGTGGGATTGCACTGGGTGGTGGGATTGAATCGGTAGCCCTTTCTTTGGGATGGGGGAGACAGTTTCAATCTCTTCTTTTCGGGGGACAACAAATACTTTCAATACCAGGTCCAAAACTCTGGTTGGTTTCCTCTGACAGCATACTGGCAGGTGCCTATTCCATAATTTCAAGGAACGTGATGCATGCAATTACTGATGTATTCTCCCTGAAAGACACTTCCTTAAACTAACACTGATTAATCCCCCTTATCCTGCCAGTAAACAAAAGATGGGACAGGTTTTCTGCCAGATTGCAGTGCCAGAAGCAAACTCTTTTGAGTTGACTAAAATGTCCTCAAAAGCATCTCTTGTACCTTTTTCCTTTCTTTCTAAATGTTAGCCTGAAATGAGATTTCAGGGAAAAAGTCAACCGTCAAAGGTCTTAAGTCTACTGCCGCAGCTGCTTTATCAATGCAAGCTTATTGTAGCTTAGAAAAAGACAAGAACGAACGGAACTGAAAGCAGAAATATATTTGCTATGCACTACATTATGTCTCATTATGCATGTGTTCAGCAGTAATGTAATCATGAACCATGCAAATACATTATTTGATTATAAGGACATGTCAGGCAAAGAATAGTGGAAATAGTCATTTTCACACCTTTTAATAGTGTGCTTTATGTTCTTCATCCAGGTCTCAGTGATCCCAAATTCTTTGGGGTTATAAAGATGTTTTTGTTTGCTTGCTTTAACAATAATCAATATATAAATAGTTTACCTTTAAAGCCCTACATGGCTCAGGACCAGGATATCTGCGAGACCGCCTACTGCCACACACCTCCCAATGGCCGATAAGATCCCACAGGGTGGGCCTCCTTCAGATGCCGTCAGCTGGACAGTGTCGGCTGGCGGGCCCCCGGAGGAGAGCCTTCTCTGTGGCTGCTCCGACCCTGTGGAATCAGCTACCCCCAGAGGTCCGGACCTCACCCACCCTCATGGCCTTCAGAAAAGCTGTTAAAAAGCTGTTAAAAGCTGTTGAGAGACCGCCTGCTGCCAATTACCTCCAATAGACCGATCAGATCCCACAGATTAGGCCTCCTCCGAATTCCATCCGCCGGCCAATGCCGACTGGCGACTACCCGGAGGAGAGCCTTCTCTGTGGCTGCTCCGACCCTCTGGAACGAGCTCCCCGTGGAGATTCGAACCCTCACCACCCTCCAGGCCTTCCGCAAAGCCCTTAAAACCTGGCTGTTCCAACAGGCCTGGGGCTAAAGAGCTTTTGCCCCCCCCTCGAATGGTATGGTTGTTGTGTGCTTTTAAATTGTGTATTGTTCTGTTTGTCTTTTTATCCCTTATCTGTATCCCCTTCCCTGACTTGGATTGTGAGCCGCCCTGAGTCCCCTTCGGGGAAAAGGGCGGCATATAAATGCAATAAATTCAATTCAATTCAAAACCTGCCTGTTCCGGCAGGCCTGGGGCTGTTGACCTTATTGTTAAGGTCCAGCCACAATCAGAACATATGCGTGTTGGGAATTTTTAAACTATTCTTTTATTTTGCTTTTCTTTTCTCTTTCTGTGAAAGCCGCCCAGAGTCCTTCGGGATTGGGCGGCCTATAAATCTAATAAATAAATAAATAAATAAATAAATAAATAAATAAATAAATAAATAAATAAATAAATAAATAAATAAATAAATAAATAAATAAATAAATAAATAATAGTTAGGTATTAGTTTAGTTCTTAGACAGTTGATATAAATACGGGAACGTTTTAAAAAGCAGAGTAAATTCTGAAGTGAGCCAAGGAGCCTATATTAAGTTTGATTTTGTTATAGAACATCATGATTCACATTTATTTGTTCACAATTGCATCAGCCTTTCAGCCACTTAATTTGTTGTTGTTGTTGTTATTACTATGCTTAATAGCACATTCAATGGGATAAATGAGCAAAACAAGTTCTCATCAGCAGATTTATAATAGTTAGGGACACGACGTTCTGTATTTTCGTTGTTTGGTTAAATGCCAGTGTCTTCGTATATTTTATGAATTTCAAGATAAATTATTAGTGTGCATGTCTATGTATTACATGAACGAATTATTTTATGGAGAAAGGAGGAGGGGAAAAAGTGAGGAAGAATTATCTTGCTGATAGCAGGTCTATTTTTGTAAGATGTTGAATATAACCTATTAATATAAATTGATATCCACAATTATTTCCCAAGAAGTACGAATAAACAATTGTTTTTTATATCCTGGAAAATTCCAGACAGTGGTGGGATTCAGCCAGTTCGCACCTATTCGGGAGAACCGTTTGGTAACTTTCTAAGCAGTTGGGAGAACCAGTTGTTGGAAGAAATCTCATTTTGTTTTTTCCCACTTTACAGGGCTAATCTTGTAAGGAAAGCAGGAAGGAAACATTCTGGTGTTGTTTCTAGCCTAATGTTTATTGCCCTGCTTACAGAAACTGCCTCTCCGGTTAACCCTTATTACATTGTAACAGCTAAGGTGAAGCGCCCATCAATGTGAGTGATGTTGAGTTGGCCACGCCCACCCAGTCACATGACCACCAAGCCCCACCTACCCTGCTGGTCATTAGGGCAGAGAATCGGTTGTTAAATTATTTGAATCCCACCACTGATTCCAGAGCTATATTTATCCAATTGAAGAGCCAGTTCGGTGTAATGATTAAGGCACTAGGTCAGAAACTAGGAGAACCTGAGTTCCAGTCCTGCTTTAGGCACTAAGTGGCCTTGAGCCAGTCACTCTATCTTAGCCCTAGGAAAGTAGCAAGGGCAAGTCATTTCAAAATCTTGCCAAGAAACTTTCTGGGACTTTTCCAGGCAGTCATTAGGAGTCAAGACTGACCCAAAGGCACGATAATAATACAGGCTGTCATGCGGAGATGAGAGGTGAGAAAAATAGTAAAAAATGTACAGCTAACTACAATAACAATAAAGAAATGTTAATGGACAATATTTAATGATATATTTAGGTGTGTTGTACTGGTAAAAGTAAAACGGACAGAAGTGTTAATCTGTGAGTTGGGGAGGGGGAGGGAAAGAATTCCACAGCCAGGCATGCTCAGTTCCTATTTAAAGCGACAGCATTTGTTTTTCTCCTTTGCGAAAAAGTTTTCCTTCATTCTTTTTCTTCTCCCTCCCCCTCCTTCCTCCCTCTCTCCCTCCCTCCCCCTCTCTCAAACAGACACACGCACACAGAGAAGTTGGATCCCTCTCTCACTCACACACTCTCAAACAAACACAAACACAGACTTTGGATTGGATATATTTTCCAACGGCTTGAAAGCAACTCCTCTGCCATACCCCCCCTCCCATTCCCCTGCTGCCTCCCGATCCGAGCCTTTGATTGCAGGTGGAGCCACATTGCCTTTTCAAACTTGTAATCAGTGAAGCTGGGCTTATATACTTTTATCCAGCTGTGTGTGTGTCTGTGTTTGTGTGTGTGTGTGTATGTTTGAAAAGGCAACGTGGCTCTGCATGCAATCAAACTTTTTTAATTCCTCCCCCGCCCTCCGACCCACACACGGACCTTTTCCAGCTGTTTCAGAGAGGATTTCATCTCTGCTCTTGCCTGCCATCATGAAAAGGAAAAAAAATGTAAAAGGAAAAAGGCATGAGCTGAGGCCAGGCTGAGCTAGTTGCTGGCAGAGCCTCTAAAAAGCCTCTAAAAAAACGCCCCCTACAGGAGGCAGGAGAACGAAGTGCCTCATTACATCAGGAATTTTTCGGCTTTTAACCCTTGCTTAGCACTGTTCAAGTGATCATAAAGTCAGGATAAATTAGGCATCTCGTTCTCCTGCCTCCTCCTGTAGAGGGCACTTTTTTAGGGACTTTTTTAAACAGTTAAGCACTAAGCAGAGTCATCCACGGTGACTTTGGCAGCAACTAGCTCAGCCTTTTTCCTTTTACATTTTTTTTTCTTTTCATGATGACAGTGGTGAGGCTTTGCCTCCTCTGCCTCCCCTGACTGCACATCCCTGTCTGTTAGTAGTAAAATTTTCTAACCGCCCACCGGTTCCACAGTAATGGTGATTTATAAAGTAGGGAAGTAACTTTACTTTATAAAATTTATAAAGCGGAGTTACAGCAAAACCCTACTGCCCACCATGAAAGCTGGAACGCCCCCTAGTGGGCAGTAGGGACCAGGTTGACTACCACTGACCTACACCATTTCTGATAGATGGCAGTCCACTCTCTTCTTCTGTTTGAACTGTTATAAGTGAGTTCCTCCCCCCCTCTTAGTATCAATCATACACATGTATAACATGAACCCTTATTTCTCCCAACAAATTTGGCTAATTTTCTCGTGAACCGCTGAGTAGGATCAACAATCCACTTGGCTTTTCCACAGAGATTCCATAGAGTTGTCACAACCCCAAGCCTGATCCAAATTTTTTTTTCCCACTTACTCATTGTTTTGCTGGCTTCTTCGCATACACTGGATTCAGGTTTTGGAGAGTTATTCTGTTGGCGGATGGGCAGACAGATGGACAGAGTTCTGGGTCCCTTTCTTAATTATTTTCCAACGTTCCATTGAGTTCGAAAGAATAAAAAGATACTAACACAGTATGTTTCTATAAAAAAATTAAGTGGATAATTTGTAACGTATTAACGTAGAGTAACGTAGAGCCGAGGTGGCGCAGTGGTTAGAGTGCTGTACTGCAGCCACTTCAGCTGACTGTTATCTGCAGTTCAGCTGTTCAAATCTCACCGGCTCAGGGTTGACTCAGCCTTCCACCCTTCCGAGGTGGGTAAAATGAGAACCCGGATTGTTGGGGGCAATATGCTGACTCTGTAAACCGCTTAGAGAGGGCTGAAAGCCCTATGAAGCGGTATATAAGTCTAACTGCTATTGCTATTAAGAGAGAAAATAATCAGCTAAGGAATAATTATCTCATAAGAGATAAATATTCTAACCCAAGGTAGACAAAACCCTGCACGAATTTGTGGGAAAATCAACATCAAAAATAGCCAGATCTCAAAGGAAGAACAGTAACTATCTAGTCTCAATCTAGTCTCTAAGCAATTTGGGAACATAAATCCCACTATAAGATTTTTCTGTGTTCTCTGCTAATCTTAACAAAACTCCCCCCCCCCTTTTTTTTTTTGAAGCGGTTTAATTTTTCAATTTGAAGAGCTATTGGTATAAAGCATGCCTCATTAACTTGTAGGAGGTAGCCGGTCTTCATTAATTCAGTTCTTCTCACTTCATTTGCTTTGCACACAGCCATAATTAGCTTCAAAATAACTTGCTAACTTCAATAGACTTACTGCTACAATTTCGTTCTGTGGTCCTCCTTTGCTCTCTGTTGCCACAGTGTTTGCCGTAAAAAATGAAAAGGGATATATTTGTTTAAAAATAGAGAAAAAATATTCTTTCCAGCTAGGCATTTATCTTTTGAAAAGGGCAACGTTCTGATGTTGTTTCAAGCATTTGATACACGTTTAAGTAATTCCTGCATGATCTAACCTCTCCTGCACTCTGAATCGTGTAAGTCAAACTTCCCATTATTCTCCAAACAGGTGTAGATAAGTTCAAACTGGCCTCATGTATCAATGGTAAGCAAAGTTAATTAAAAGATGGGGAGGGGAGTTACAAAGCATTTTCAGTTACTTTATTCCACCTGTACAATCACATAGATTGTACACGGTTTACGACCTGGCTACCTGAGAGACCGCCTCCTGCCATTTACCTCCCAAAAACCGATAAGATCCCACAGATTGGGCCTCCTCCTCTGGTCAATGTCGGTTGGCGAATCCCCAGGGGAAGGCCTTCTCTGTGGCGGTTCCACCACAAAACCGTGGACGACAAAATTGCGGTCGACAAAAGCGCGTATGTGACGTCATCACAGCGCGACAAAAAAGATCGAAAAATGTAAAAATAAAGCGAAAACCTTACCCTAACCCCCCCAAACCTAACCCTAAACCTAACCCTAAACCTAACCCTAAACCTAACCCTTAACCTAACCCTAAACCTAACCCTAAACCTAACCCTTAACCTAACGAAAAACCTAACGCTAACCCTTAACCTAACGCTAAAAGTAACCCTAACGCTAACGCTCTGAACCTAACCCTAACCCTTAACCTAACCCTAACCCTAACCCTTAACCTAACCCTTACCTTTATGTGAATCGGCTTGCTGTAATTTAATTTTTATTTCAATTTTTCGATCTTTTTCGTCGCGTTGTGATGACGTCACATACGCGATTTCGTCGACCGCGCTTTTGTGGAACACGGTTTTGACGGGTCACGCTCTGTGGCTGCCCCGGCCCTGTGGAACGATCTCCCCATTGAGATCCGGACCCTCCCTACTCTCCCGGCCTTCTGCAAAGCTGCTAAGACCTGGCTGTTCCGGCAGGCCTGGGGCTGTTGATGAGTATCCAGCCCCACGCTAAGTTTATGCATGATGTGAATTTTTAATTAACTGTATTCTTATTTTTAATTTTTATATGTCTCCTATTTTGTCTGTAAGCCGCCCAGAGTCCCTAGGGAGTGGGCGGCATACAAATGTCATAAATAAATTAAATAAATAAATAAATAGACAAACACACATGCTCTTCATAGGCGCGGACAGGCACACACAAACTGTTTTGTCTATCCTGCGCACTGAAGAAAGATCACCACTCCGGGACACATTCGTTTCAGTAGTTCAGGAAAAAAAATGTATAATTATGATTTTGAATAATAGTAAATCACTCTGTCCCTAAAGGCGGTATGAAAATAAGAGTATGTATCATGCTTATGTTCTTTTCAGTACCATATTCTATGATACAGGGTAGGTTGGTTTGTTTTGATCTAAAAAGCAACTACGCTTGGAAATATGCTATTTACATACTTAACTGATATGTCAAACATCTGTTTCCCATATGAACTGGAGAAAAAAATATTTCTGCCATAATCCTGGGAAAAATTTGCATTTATAAGACTTTGTAATAAAACAGTTCTATGTCTAACTTTATAATTTTTTTTTATTTTTAAAAAAAGTCATACTTAAAATGGTAAAGATTTGGTCTTTTTTAAAAAAAATTTCAAGTGGTTTGTTTATTAATTTTAAGCATGCACGTCTCCAACGCATTATTTTTCAAGGCGATGCACACAAAAATCTTATTTCCTGGATTGTGACGGGTGTATAGGGTTGTGCGGTCAGCTTCTGGAGGACCTTCGCTGGACAGCTTCTGCAAGGACAGTCACGAAACCCGCCTCGTTTTAGATTTTTTTTAGATTTTAAAGTTTATTTATATGCCGCCCTTTTCCCTGGGGGGACTCAGGGCGGCTTACAACTTAAAAAGGGGGGGAGACAAACTTTTAACATATAAGACAAATACATAATTAAAACACAACATTCATACTATTCGGGCGGGTTGTAGTCTTAATCCCAGGCCTGACGGGATAGCCAGGTTCTGAGGGCTGTGCGGAAGGTCTGGAGGGTGGTGAGGGTACGAATTTCCACGGGGAGATCGTTCCACAGGGTCGGAGCTGCCACCGAGAAGGCTCTCCTCCTCGTAGTTGCCAGTCGACATTGACCGGCAGGTGGGACTCGGAGGAGGCCTAACCGGTGAGATCTAATAGGTCGTGTGGAGGTAATTGGCAGTAGGCGGTCTCTCAAGTATCCAGATCCACTACCATGGAGGGCTTTATGGGTGGCAAGTAGCACCTTGAAGCACACCCGGAGATCGACAGGTAGCCAGTGCAGCTCGCGGAGGATAGGTGTTATGTGGGTGAAACGAGGTGCACCCACAATCGCTCGCGCGGCCGCATTCTGGACTAGCTGAAGTCGCCGAATACTCTTCAAGGGCAGCCCCATGTAGAGCACATTGCAGTATTCCAGCCTAGAGGTCACAAGGGCACGAGTGACTGTTGTGAGGTTTAGAAGTCGGGACGGTCTTTCTGCAGCTTGCTGTAATCCATATTGATGGCAAAGAACTTGTAACGGTGAGTGGGATCGAGGTTGTTCCATGGCTCCGGATTATTCTTCTTATCCCATCTGACTTCGGGGCAAAGGAGAGCCTCTGATTTGGTCTCAAATAAGAGCCAAGGTGGCGCAGTGGTTAAATGCAGCACTGCAGGCTACTGCTAGATCAGCAGGTCAGCGGTTCAAATCTCACCGGCTCAGGGTTGACTCAGCCTTCCATCCTTCCGAGGTGGGTAAAATGAGGACCCAGATTGTTGGGGGCAATATGCTGACTCTCTGTAAACCGCTTAGAGAGGCCTGAAAGGCCTATGAAGCGGTATATAAGTCTACTGCTATTGCTATTGGTCTTTCGGTGAAAGCAGCTATATTTTCTCGTTCTGCCTTTGTATATTCCTGGAAATGTTTCCTCACAGAATATTGTTTATATCTAATGCACCTGTTTCATCTTATTGCTTTAGAAACCTTAGTTATGAACAATGCAATAAATAGAAGAAAAATAAAATTAACCAAGAATAGTCATGTGGCTCAAGATATGTCAATCCATCTAAATATGATCGTGATCATTATGATTTGTGTACAGGATTTTCTATTTTCCATTCTTTTTTTCTTGTCATTTATTTTAATTCTACAAAAAATTTAAAACCCACCACTGATCCAAATGATACTTCCAACTATGCTGGGAGTGCTGAATCCATTTGGGTACCATGCTTTAAGGGACCCAGGGATGGTGGAGCAATTTCAATGCAGGGATACATAATGGGAGGGCTTAGAAACCCCTAGGAGTAATCCTTAAAAGTGCTGGACATGTTGAGCTTACAAAACAGAAGACTAAGGGGGAGATATAATAGGGGTGACCAATATCTAAAAGGCCATCGCACCGCAAAAGGAGAATGCCTGCTAAAAGTGAAAGCAGCATAAAAACCAGTGGATGATATTAAAAAGAAATCCAGGCTGAATATTAAGAGGAATTTCCTGATGATAAGAGCCGTTAAGCACCGTGGAGTTCTTTCACAATAGGGGTTTTCAAATGGGGAGTTGGATGTGTTTTCTGCATTGGTGAGCCGATGTTATTGTAACTGGTACAAAGTGATTTGTTTCTGTCAAGGGAGGGTCAATCTGCTACCACTTCTTGGAGGCCCTTGCTTGGTGGGAAAAGGAGGTGAATTCTAGCTAACCAACTTCAAGCTGAAGGACAAGAGCAAATGTCTTCTCTGGGACGTTGGCCCGTAATATAAATTTCTACTGCTCAACCAGCGAAGCTCTCTTCATATTCAAGTCCTGGCTATAGAGCAACCATTAAAATATCCAAACAAAGGGAAGTCATCAGGGGTGGGTTCCTGCCAGTTCTAACCTCTTCTATAGAAGAGGTTCCACAAATCTACAGTGCCGTTTAGAACCAGTTCCAGCTCACTCCCCTCGCCCGTCCGGACATCATCAAGATGAAGAGCGAGAGGAGGAATTCTGGGAGTTGAAGTCCACAAGTCTTAAAGCTGTCAAGTTTGAACACCCCTGTGGGTTTTTTTCCCTAAAGGGTTAGGGATGCAAGGGTCTTGTAACTTGACAGCTTTAAGACTTGCGTGCTCCAATGTCAGAATTCCTGAGCTAACATGAGTGGAGGAGGAATTCTGGGAGTTGAAGTCCACAAGTCTTAAAGCTGTCAAGTTTGAACACCCCTGGGGTTTTTTTCCCTAAAGCGTTGGGGTGCAAGGGTCTTGTAACATGCAAGCTTTAAGACTTGTGTGCTTCAAATGCCAGAGTTTCTGAGCCAACATTTTGGTTGCTAAGCAAGAGCGTTATTAAGTGAGTTCCACCACATTTTACAAGTTGGCCATGCCCACCCAATCACATGGCTGGCAAGCAATTCCCACCCAGTCACATGGCCAGCAAGCCACTCCCACCTGGTCACATGGCCATCAAGCCACTCCCACAAAGCAAGCCACACCTACAGAAGAGGTTCTAAAAAAATTTGAAGCCCACCACTGGAAGACAATGAAAGAGAGAGGATAAGGAAGTGTGCTTTTTTTTTTCATGACATATTGTATCTCCAAGTAACCAACAAAAAAAAAAGGAACAATTTGTTGGATCAAGGGAGGCAGGATTTTTCGCCATGGCACCTACCTTACAATTCTTTCTCTGATGCACTCACATTCTCCTCTCCCTCTGATCCCCTATCCCAGCCCCTGGTCCCCAGTGCTCTCCAGAAGGATAATGGGAACTCAAGGGGGACAGTGTTCCGTAGGGCAGGAGCTGCAGTGAAAAAGGCACACCTCCAAGGACCCACAAGGTGGCCGTGACCCATCAAAACCGCGCTCGACTAAACCACGCCCAATTAAACTGCATCGCTGACGTCATCAACAGGGTGACAACAGCCAGCGCGGAGAAAGAAGGGCGCTTTAAATAGCACTTTGAAAGCAAGCCGATTCAACTTAAGGTAAGGGTTAGGTTTAGGGTTAGGTTTAGGGTTAGGTTTAGGGTTAGGTTTAGGGTTAGGTTAAGGGTTAGGGTTAGGGTTAGGGTTAGGGTTAGGGTTAGGGTTAGGGTTAGGGTTAGGGTTAGGGTTAGGGTTAGGGTTAGGGGAGTTAGGTTTAGGTTTAGGGGTTAATTTTAGGTTTAGGATTTACAGCGTGCTTCTGTCTCCGCGCTGTTGTCGCCCTGTTGATGATGTCAGCGATGCGGTTTAGTCGGGCGCGGTTTTGTGGTGGAACCAAGGTGGCAATATTTAATGGAAAGGACCTGCAGCTTTATTATCATAAAGTTACTCTCATAGAGAAACTGACTTTTGCTTGCTCTGCCTGCTTAGGAAAGCATTTTATTGGTATTCCCTAGCAATGGCAAGACCATATCTTACAGCAGTCTTTTTTTTGTTTGTTTTTTAGTTTCATCTTACACCCTAACTGCAAAGTAATTAACTTCACAGCAAGTTGCCATTCGGCAAAGGAACACTATACATAGAATGAAGTATTCATTAATAATTGACTATGAAAACTGTAGTTAAACTATATTCACTGAATTCCAATGTGAATGGCTGTAACCATGCAGAGGGTAAACCTTTGTACAAAGTCAGAAAGAGAAAGAGGGTTTTTTTTGTCTTGAATGTAAATGTGTTTTATTTTCCATTTTCATTTTCGTACAGTCACACATATACTGTACAGAACCGGGGCCATATAACATTAAACAATAAACACAGCCATTCCTCTTGTCAATAATACCCCCCAAAATAGAAACCCAATGTACCTCTTCGACCCTCCATACACCCTTTCTTTCGCCCCCCTCCAACTTTCCATCTTCCCACCATCATTCCTCTCTACCCTACTTCCCCTCCCCCTCTACCACACCTCTCTCCCAATACACTCCCTCCCTTCCTTCTCACCCTCCCTCCAATCCTCTCTCCCACCCTCTCTACCCCTCTTTTTTCTATCCCTCTACTCCTCCCTTCGGTGTATTTCTACTATCTATTAATATATTCAGCTTGTCCTATTTTTACACTGGAATTAAAGAGCAACAGTATACAAGTGCAATTGCGTTACTTTAAAATCTAACACATACTATATATCCCCCTCCCCCCTCCCCCTAAGACCCACCTCCTTCCCCCCCCCCCGACTTCCCAGAGCCCGTACACGGTGTAGATTTTTAACAAACACAGTCTAAAATATATTAAGACAAAGGAAATTAAAAAAAGAAAGTCAATAACATCTCTGCGTTGAACTCAGCTTCTTCCTGTTGCACTAACTTTGAGAGAGAGTTATTTAACAGCCTCAGAATTCAGTTTTGTGAAGAATTGCTGAAATTCTAAAAAAAAAATAGGCTAAAGAGGAAGGGTAGGCAAAATAAAGTGAAACATGGAACCGGTGCAACCTGCTTTTTTCCTTACAGATCACTGAATATTTCTGAAGAAAAGGTCATCCACAGAACGTTCTCGTTGAACCGCTTTTAGATGGGCTGGAAAGCCCACGTTCATTCTTCGAAATAAAACGATGTGGTGCAAATTAGAATCAGTCCGAAGCTACATACAAATACAGCAACTTAAGTGATTTGCTCCTCTGGAGAGGATGTCGTAGGATTCCATGCTGTACAAGGCATATACAGAAAGAGGAGCAGTTCAAAGAACACGAGGTAGATCCAGAAGAAGATGGAAAGACAATATCAAAAGCAACAACTTCCGTTAACAAGGTGGTGCAGTGGTTAGGGTGCAGTACTGCAGGCCACTTCAGCTGACTGTTATCTGCGGTTCAAATCTCACCGGATCAAGGTTGACTCAGCCTTCCATCCTTCCGAGGTGGGTGAAATGAGAACCCAGACTGCGGGGGTGATGTGCTGACTCTGTAAACCGCTTAGAGAGGGCTGAAAGCCCTATGAAGTGGTATATAAGTCTAACTGCTATTGCTATTGCTAACAAATGGTTGAGGCCTCTAGTTGAGCAAGAACCAGACATTTTATCACTCTCAACATCCAAAGTGGTTTAAAAAAAGATGGAGATGGAGGAGGAGGAGGAGGAGGAGGAGGAGGAGGAGGAGGAGGAGGAGGAGGAGGAGGAGGAGGAAGAAGAAGAAGAAGAAGAAGAAGAAGAAGAAGAAGAAGAAGAAGAAGAAGAAGAAGAAGAAGAGGCAAATTAGAACCACATCCAATTGAGAGAACAAGAGGTAACAGCAAAATCAATTCAATAACTGATATGGCCATACGCCATTGGCCCCCGAAACAAAACGATGCTGTTATTCATCATTCACATCATAAATTAAAAAAAACCCAGCTGTAATTCAAAGTCAAGCAGCCAACTATGGACAATCCAGTCCCTTCTCATTGCAAATCGTTCACATCATCATTGTTCTCCTTTCTGATGACAGCAATATGATCAGAGTTCAGACCACAGTAATAGTAGTGGTGGTAGTATTTTCCTGCACATTAGAGTCCCCTCTTTCACATCAGTGGACCCTTAAATGTTGTCAGTTTTTTAAAGCATTCATCTGCAAAAAAAAGAATATGACAAACTGTTTCCGGTCCTTCCGATGCACCCTAAAAAGTTGGCTTTTCCAGCAAGCCAGCCTGGCCTGAACAAAACAAAACAAATTATTGATCACTGTTAATTTTAATTCGAATTCTTTTTTAAAAAAATGTTGTTGTCAATTTTAATTGGGTTTGGGATATTCTATTTGATTTTTTAAAAACTTTTGTATTATGTGTTTCTTTTAATGTTGTACGCCGCCCTGAGTCCTTGGGAGAAGGGCGGCATATAAATCTAATAAACCTAAGCCTAGACTACCCGGAGGAGAGCCTTCTCTGTGGCTGCTCCGACCCTCTGGAACGAACTCCCCATGGAGATTCGAACCCTCACCACCCTCCAGGCCTTCCGCAAAGCCCTTAAAACCTGGCTATTCCGACAGGCCTGGGGCTAAAGAGCTTCTGCCCCCCTCCTCGAATGGTATGGTTGTTGTGTGTTTTTAAATTGTGTATTGTTTGTTTGTCTTTTTATCCCCTGTTTGTACCTCCTTTCCCTGACTGAGTTGTGAGCCACCCTGAGTCCCCTTCAGGGAAAAGGGCGGCATATAAATGAAATAAATCCTAATCCTAATCCTAAACCTAAACCTAAATATATGTGAAATACCAAACCTTTTGCAATGTGCACAAATATGTATATAATACATTAGAGAAATAAATTACAGAAAAAAAAAATCCCTTCCATCATTAGTCAGAAAGGGATTGTGTTACCGCATAATAGACCACAATCAAAATTAAAATCAAATCAAATTCAATTCAATTTTTACCTTGTTTTTCCTTAGTTTGATGCCATTCAAATGTGGTGGATTTCCACATCTGGTCTTTTTGGCTTAGAATTTAGGTCTGACATAATGGAAAAGGGCTTTGGGGAAATCAGTGGATATATTTTCTTTTTGTTGTTGCTGTTTGTTTGTGTGTTTGTCTGTTTAGTTCTGAGGGGAGGTTGTGTCCTAGTGTCAGCACCTCTTCATTGAGTAATTAGGAAAGAAGACCACGAGACTCGATAGGTAGAAATCAAGTGTACTTTTACTAATTATAAATGATTAGAAGCGTAGCAAAGCGAAGACTGATTATTTAGGCGCGAAAGCGATTGATATATAAAATAACCCATTCCCCTCCCCTTGGCATCCCAGTTACAGTCCAATCATAATTCTCCCAAGTGTCAGGTGTGAGATAACGTCGAAAGGAATCACCCAGATGGAATGTCGGTGCCGTTAGCCTTGGCGGGAACCTCCTCCGCATGAGCAGTAAGACAGGCAGCAGAAACTCCAGAATCTTCCTCCAGCACAATTAGTAACCCCTCCCAAATACCATGCCCTCCCTCCCCGTTTCAATGGCAGCCGAAGCAGCAGCAAAGCAGAGGCTGACACCTAGCATTTTTCCCACAAATGGTGGGTCTACTTTTGGGGGGGGGGGTTCAATCAATTGTTGATCCACTTGGTTGCAACAGGAACTGACCAATTGAGTTGTCAGGCTGTCACTTAAGCCCGACATCTTGGGCTGAGAGAGAATGACTAAGGCAAAGTCACCTAGCTTCGCTTTCATGCCTAAAACTAGAATTCACAGTCTCCTACTTTCTGGCCTGATGCTTTAAACAGTAGACCAAACTGGCTTCTCAAGTCAGTGAAGATAAATGAAAACCAATAAAGTATCTACAATCAACTAACATTAAATGAAGGTGGTGCCAATAAGGATGAATTTAAATGAAAGAGGTTTTAAACATAAACATAACATTGAAAACTGAACTGAGGTTTTCCTCATTAAACAACTTTAATCAAACTCAAGAGCTAAATTAGCATATCGTAGCTAAATTATCAAGTAGATTACAGTTCTGCTAAATCTTAATCTTAAAATCTTTGGAGCAGACTCTGCAGTTTAGAAGAAATGAAAAACGAAGACATTAATAAGTGGTTCGTTTCCTGTTCTTCACCACTAGCATATAGCATTAATGGTCCATTACTTTCTCCAACTGATGAATTAAATCATTCCATTTTAAATAATGATAAAACAAGTAGAAACAATTTCAGCAAGGTGTGGATTACTTTTTAAAGTCTTGAATCTTGAATATTTCCATTCATAAGAGGTTTCTCAAAGCAGAAGTCATTTTTAGATATTCTTTTACTTACTCCATATTCCATCTCCTAAAATCTGTATTCTAGTGGTTGGGATATCCTACAAGACACCATGAGATATTAACATATTGAATGCCTTTCAGTGATAGCTTCCTTTTTAAAAAAATGTAAGAATAAATCCTAGACAAGCTTCACAATTTATCTCAAAATTAGAACTCTGTGAAGAGTATTTCTGTCTTGCTATTTTTACTGATCCATCAAACTCAAAAATAAGATCATTACATGAACATTGGTTGAGTTGATAAATAGGGAGCCCAGGGTTTCTTCGCCATATTGATTGCACAGTTATAATGTTTTCTTTTCTCCAGCAATTCTACATCAAATAGTAAAACTATGTCCTAGGCTACTTCTACATTTGATTGATTGGATGACTTATTTTCATCCTGCCTTTATTTTGGGTCAACTCAAGTTGACGTATGCACATTGCACTTTGGTTTTTATTAAACCTCTATCCCACATGAGAATTTGCACTGCTCCCACATTGGTAATAGAGCTCTGTGATTCTACGTGGCTTACTCGCTTGCTCTGCCTTTGGCAGTTAAGCTAATCTACATCAGAGGTGGGTTCCTACCAGTTCGCACCTATTCGGTAGAACCGGTTCATCAAATCTACCGAACCAGTTAGAAGACTGAACAGGTTATAAAAAGCCTAGCAAGCCCCTCCCTCAGCCCTTCTCTTCTTCTCCACCAACATTGAAGCATGTGATCCCCCTTTTCTGTTCAGGGCTCAAGCCATGTGGTCCTGTCCACCAATAAACCATCTTTCCAAGCAGCCTCCATGTCTCCAGTGTCTTTTTCCCCACTTGGAGCCGAACCCAGAAGGACATTTCTTTCATCAGTAGCTTCCCTTTTAAAAAAAAAAAAAGGAAGGAGTGGGCTCTCTGATTCCTTCTCCTCTTTCACGAGGAATGTTGGTGGTTGTTTTATTAATTTCTCTGTTAAGAAATTGGATTATTTCTTGTTCTGTTTCTGAGTCCCTGAAAAATGAAGGCTGTTGTGGATTGCTTTCAAACTGCTTTTGAGGGCTGGAAGACTCAAAATCCAATAGTTGTGGAAGTTCTTATTTCATTTTTCTTTTTTTTTCTCATAATCTCAAGGGTTGGCCTGATATAAAAGACGCGCTTCTAAGCAAACTGTTCTGCTGCTTAGCCCTCTGTTCTTCAGCCACTCCACTTTTAAATCAAAGTAACGCGGAATAGATATATATATATTATTCTAGTGAAAAACAGAAAAAAGATCTATTAAGCCTCAAACAAATCCAAATAAGTTTCTGCACTTCACTGCAAAACGTGGCAGAGGGAACACATAAGATAGACACAGTTTTAATTGACAAAACTGATACTGCCTCTCTGACAGGGAAACCGTAAATATCCATTTCAGCTGGACAAAGCATTTTTCACATAACACCGGAGCCGAGTAGATACCTACGTTGCTTAGTTAGCTCTCCAGCTTTAAATATTAATGCCTAACTCTCTCATTTCTATTGCAGACCTGTAGGGGAAAAGACTATAAATAAACAAAACAATCGCAGATCAGGAGAAAATTGTATTTGATTTTAGTAAGGGAGTGCTATTATTTTAAACTGGAAAAAATATATAATCTCTGCCATCTTTAATACACCATTGAGTGGGAGAACCTATGCCATTCTCAAACAGGGTGGCCAATTACCCTTCGTGCCACTTTTACACCCTGCAGCTATGTTATGAACTGGGCTATGACAACTCCACAATTATTAAGGCAAAAGGCAATCTTCCCGAGGGTTATGTTTCTGGATCGACTCATTCTGCAAAATGGGATCCTTTAAAACGAAGGCATCTTCAGAGGGTGGTGCTCAATTTCTCCATCCAAGGAGAAATGGGAGCATTCAGTGACATACAGTATTCTCTCTCCCTCCCTCCCTCCCTCCCTCTCTCCCTCCCTCCCTCCCTTCCTCCTTCACTCCCTCCATCTTCCATCTCTATCTATCTATGTATCTATCTCTATGTATCTATATTTCTATCTCTCTATCTCTATCTATCTATCTATCTATCTATCTATCTCTTTCTATCTATATATATCTATGTGTTATATTTGTGCTGATAAATAAATAAAGGGAGACTAGTATAGATCTATTTCAAGCTATTTAGCTCTCATCAGCTAGCCATACCCTTACTGGGATTCGAACCTGTGCTGTATTACATCTTAGGCAGACGTCTTAGCCATTAAGCCACAGGTCCTCCTCCTTATCAGCTGAAGCCAGGGAAGAAGGTATATATTTAGTGTCACAACCCCTGGTATGCCCCAATTATGGGAGGAAGCTAACTGCTTCCATCATCTGTCAATCGGCTCGTCACAAGAGTCCATCACGACAGAAACCCAATATTTTTACTGTTGCCTTTGTTACATTTGTGTTGCATTTGTGCTGATAAATAAATAAAGGGAGAGGTATAGGTATATACCTATACCTATACCTATACCTATACCTATACCTATACCTATACCTATACCTATACCTATACCTATACCTATACCTATACATATACATATACATATACATATACATATATATGTGTTGTATTTGTGCTGATAAATAATTGGGGCATACCAGGGGTTGTGACACTAAATACATACATACATACATACATACATACATGCATACATACATACATACATACATATATATACACATACATATATCATCTAGGGACACAGTGGCTCAGTGGCTAAGATGCTGAGCTTGTCAATCAGAAAGGTCAGCAGTGCGAATTCCTAGCACTGCATAACAAAGTGAGCTCCCATTAACTTGTCCCAGCTTCTGCCAACCTAGCAGTTCGAAAGCATGTAAAAATGCAAAGTAGAAAAATAGGGACCACCTTTGGTGGAATGGTGGGAAGCGTTCCGTTTGCCTTCGGCATTTAGTCATGCCACATGACCATGGAAACATCTTCGGACAGCGCTAGCTCTTCGGCTTTGAAACCGAGATGAGCACCACCCCCCTAGAGTCGGGAACAACTATGTGCGAGGGAAACCTTTATCTATCCTGTCTATCCATCTCTCTAGATTCTCCTGCTCAAGCGGGGGGGGGGGGGGGGTTGGACTAAATGACTCCAGGAGCCCTTCCAACTCTCTTATTCTATATTCTATCTTGTATCTATTAAACTTCTTAACAGCCCATTTCTCCCACAGAGGGCTCTTGCAAGCTGCCTTAGTAGCCAAGAATCTTGTGATCAGGAAGTCATTTTGCACCAGTGGCGAATGGAATATACCATTGAAAACAAACAGGCAAGGACGTAGATCCCTAAAATTTATTAGCAGTTTAGGGATTCGCTAATGCTCGTGACAAGGGTTCCACCAGAAAACCGCGGTAGACTAAAGCGCGCTCGACGAAAGCACGTACGTGATGTCATCACAGCGCGACGAAAACAGCACGCTGTGAGCGGTAAACTTAAAATTAACGTGTAAATCTAAACCTAACCCCCCCAAACCTAACCCTAAACCTAACCCTAAGCCTAACCCTTAACCTAACCTTAAACCTAACCCTAAACCTAACCCTTAACCTAAGGCTAACCCTAACGCTAACCCTTAACCTAACCCTAACCCTAAACCTAACCCTTACCTTTATGTGAATCGGCTTGCTTTAATTTAATTTTAATTTTAATTTAATTTATTTTTAATTTTATTTGTCGCGCTGCTGATGATGTCAGGTACGCGTTTTAATCGGACGCGCTTTAGTGGACTGCGGTTTTGACGGGTCACGTGTGACAAGCACCACTCTTCGCCTGCTCAGTGTTAAACCTTTTCCAACCATTACAAGGGGCTTCTCTGTCTCTTTTCTTATGTTCACCCACTTTTCTCTCCCTCTTTTCTTCCTATCCCTTCCTTTTATCATATCACCATCATGGTTTTTTTTGTATTCTACTTTTCTGCAGACTGATGGAAAGAGGGAGGGGGACATATCTCTCTGTACTTTTGTTTGTGAGAGTAGTTTATGTGTGCAAGAGAGAATGGGCAGTATATCAAATGGAGGATTAATTTATATGATGAATGTGGAATCTTATTTTACAGGCAATTAATTTTAATTAGAAGTTATTAATTTTCTTGTCTTGTCTTTGCAGTTTTTGGAATGTGGCGTCTGGCAAATATAATACACAAAGCCAGAGATTAGAAAGAATTTAAACCTGATGCTTTTTTCTCCAAATCTGGAAATCAACAAAACGTCTTCATCAATTCTACATGGCTACGAATTTGCATGCTCAGCAAATGCATAAGTAGGTGTATTATTTTGGGGGCAGTGATTCAAACAAGCATGAATCTAAACAGTCACTTGGTATTACATGAAGACTGACTTCTGAATATATTATATCTTTTTTTAAAATACCCCAAATTTTGAATGGAGGGGTTGTTTTTTTTAAATCACAGTACTGTCTTTATAATAGAATTCGTAAGAATTTCATACCTAACAGCAGTTTCCACCTCTGTAGGATGGCAGGGAGGGTGGGAGTAATCTGTGCAGACGTTCTCAAATGGGGCTTTTTTTTTTTCCAACACAAGGACATAATTTCTTAAAATGTCTCTCCTGCTGTGCCTGTTTCATGAAGCATGACATATTCTGGGAAGCAAAAGACCTCTCCTTCCATTTTTATTATAGATGTACACAGTCATCCCATAATGTTATTTTCTTCGCAGGTTACAACAACAAAAAAGTGGGGAAAGAGAATTAAAAACAGAATAGCATAAAGCAAGAATCTGCAGAATGAAAAGGTTCAACAGAGAGAATATGGTACAAGAATCTGGTAAATATACAGCATAGTCCATTCTACACATTTATATACATAACTTGGCTCAGGGGTGGGTTTCAGGCGGTTCGTGGCGGTCCCCGCGAACCGGTTGGTCGGCGAACCCGGAAGTAAGTAACTTCCGGGAACGCCGAAGGGTCCACCCACCCGCCCGCGTTTCTTACCCGGTTTTGATGAGTTCTGTGCTTCCACGCATGCACAGGACGAATACAGCGCCTGCGCGATCCTCCAGGAGCAGCTGGAGCATCGCACAGACGCTAGCACGCATGCGTGCACTGCGCGCGTGCACGAGGACGCCGCCAGCCCCGTTCCAACTGAACCAGTTGGAACGGGGTGAGAAACCCACCCCTGACTTGGCTCTGCCAATTGCTCTGGGCCTACAATGGGGATGTATCATACTGGAGGTGGTTAATGGACTGGGATGAGACTCCGCCTTCTCTCTGTATGCATCTTGCTCCCTTCCTGGCCATATTATTTGTTAATTTTTAAGCCAATTTTTGTGTTGATTTTTTAAATGTTTTATCCTGTGGCTTTTATTGGTATAAAAAGCATATAAATATATGTTATTGGTGGCACAGTGGTTACAATGCAGCATTGCAGGCTAATTCTGCCGACTGCAAGCAGTTTGATTCTCACCGGCTCAAAGTTGACTCAGCCTTCCATCTTTCCAAGATCTGTAAAATGAGGGCCCAGATTGTTGGCGGCAATATCCTGATGCTGTAAACCGCTTAGAGAGGGCTGTAGAGCACTATGAAGCGGCATATAAGTGCTATTGCTATAAGCCACGGCAAGATGGGTGTTTAATAATAAATAAATATTTACAGTGTGTGTGTGTGTGTGTGTGTGTGTGTGTGTGTGTGTGTGTGTGTGTGTTGCCTATGTGTTGCACCATATATATATATATATATATGTGTTATTATTTGTGCTGATAATATATATATACACACACACACACACACACACACACACACACACATAGAAATATTATTAATAATAATAATAATAATAATAATAATAATAATAATGATGATTAAGAAGAAGAAGAAACTGTTGATCACATACTCAGCTGCTGTAAAAAAAAATCACGCAGACTGATTATAAATTGCAACACAATTCAGTAGCGCAAATGATCCACTGGAATTTGTGCAAAAATTATAATATTAAAACAACAACAAACTGGTGGGAACATAAGCCTGAAAAAGTCACCGAAAATCAGATGGTCAAGATCTTGTGGGATTTTCATATACAAACGGACAAAATACTGGTGCATAATACACCAGACATCACACTGGTTGAGAAAAATACGGTTACAATCATAGACATCGCAATACCAGTTACTTGCTTATAAGCTTTTAATAGGCATCTGACTGATTTATAGTGGGGATCCAAAGGCAAGATTGCATACATTAGTCATCTGATCTGCCTTGAGTGCTCCTAGATTCAGTTTATGTGACTAAAAAAAAAAGTCCAAGAGCTCCCAAGTTGTTACGAAGAGATTGGGAGCAATGAGGTGAAAGCAAAAAAAAGATTAGCATGTGACAAAATAATGCAACATTGTCCAGAGAATGACAGTGTCAGCGTTCCAAGTAGCATGTAGAATTAAATCAGAGTCCAAGGCAAAATGATCCTTAAAGTTCCAATTTAATAAAGCAGACATCTTAGCACATCTGTGTAATCCCAATTCTGGAAATTACATCAGAATCCCACCCAATTAAAAGTTCATCATCTTGTCTCCACACCCACAGTCCATCACATGGTCCAATATTCTTCTTCCACGCTGGCATCCACACCCAGCTGCTTCCGGTCAGGTGTACTGGTGGGAAGACAAAAGACGACCTTGGCTTCTAGTAAAGAATGAAAACAATACATTCCACAATCCTCCTCCTTTCTATTCCCCCATCCCATCAACTATACTAATGAAACAGCATAATGAAATAAGAGAAAGTGTGGCAGGCCAAAATTCTAAAAGGAATATAATTGCAGGCCTGACCACTTGGTGTCTCAACAAATACAGTTAACTTCAGAAGTTGCCTGCACAATGGTATGTGATCATTTTCACCGGAAGGCATTGGATAGTCTTACCGGGTGGGGGGGTGGGGAGTGAGGAATGAACAAGCAAATCCCAAGGTTGATATCTTGTAAATCTGAAAGTCATAATGCAAAGTTCTAGCACTTTGTGAAAATCCCATTATTTATAATATGGCCCAAAACTATTGAAAAATCACTAATAAACCATCCACCAGCCATCGAAATGGCCTTAGCATGTGAGGAAATAAGTAAGATACCAGTGTTGACAAACTGACTGCTTTATAGGATATATTGCTGCCTTTGCCATATAATAACTTTAAGGGGCACAACAATTCATAAAAACAAGCATGACATGTTTGGGCATGGAACTAAACCAGTGGTGGGATTCAAAAAAAATTACTACTGGTTCCGTGGGTGTGGCTTGGTGGGCATGGCAAGAGAAGGTTACTGAAAAATCCTCATTCCCTCCCGATTATCTGGGACTTGGGAGGCAGAGAATAGATGGGGGCGAGGCCAGCCAGAGGTGGTATTTACCAGTTCTCCGAACTACTCAAAATTTCCACTGCCAGTTCTCCAAAACTGGTCAGAACCTGCTGAATACCGCCTCTGAACTAAACTAATATAACCATCAAAATTTCAATATTCCAAAAATTGCAGGATATAATAAAAGCAGCCTCGAAGTAAGGAAAAATTTCTTGACAGTTAGAATAATTAATCAATTTACCTCCAGAAATGGTGGCTGCTCCAACACTGGAGATTTTGAAGAAGCGATTGGACAGCCTTTTGTCCAGAATGATATACAGTCTCGTTCTTGAACAGGGGATTGGACTAGAAAACCTCCACATTCCTTTCCAACTCTGTTATTCTATATCCTGCCTTTATTCTTTTTACAAATAAGGCAATGAGTTATCCAACACACTTTGCTCTTCCTATTTTCCTCATAATAGCAACCCTATGAGGTTGGTTGGGCTGAGAGAGAAAGAGAGAGACTGGCCCAAAGTCACCCAGCTGGCTTTAATGGCAGTGGTGGGATTCAGCCGGTTCGCACCTATTCGGAAGAACCGGTTGGTAACTTTCTAAGCAATCGGGAGAACCGGTTGTTGGAAGAAATCTCCTTTTGTTTTTTCCCCACTTTACAGGGCTAATCCTGTAAGGAAGGCAGGAAGGAAACATTCTAGCGTTGTTTCTAGCCTAATCTTTATTGACCTGCTTACAGAAACTGTCTCTCCAGTTAACCCTTATTACATTGTAACAGCTAAGGCGAAGCGCCCATCGACCTGAGTGACCTTGAGTTGGCCATGCCCACCCAGTCACATGACCACCGAGCCCCACCTACCCTGCTGGTCCTTAGGGCAGAGAACCGGTTGTTCAATTATTTGAATCTCACCATTGTTTAATGGGTAAGGTAGGACTAGAATAAATAAATACCCACAGATCATGCTGTAATGCCATTTTTTTTCCCCCTCTAGCATACCAAGCCGGCTTAGGTCTTAATTTGATGCCTTCCAAACGTAGTGGATTTCAGCTCTTTTGAATCTTCTACCCATAATGATGTTATTTGTGAGATTCGGGGAATTAAAATCCAACCCCCGTGGAGAGCCTCAGATTGGGCAGAGCTGCAAAAGAAAAACAAGGGCTATAATAGCTGAAAAGAGGCTGAAAAATGAAGCAGATGTTCAAAGCAGGCTGCCTGGTGCCACAAGGAAAAAGGTTGATTCAAATGTGACCTTGTCACAAGAATAACAATTTATGTAATGAAATGGAGAGTTAGGATTATTTCTTTATCAGCACGCTGCCTGGAATTCCTTTTTTTTGGCTGATTTCTAACTGTTCATGCATGAACAAAAAATATAGGACTCGGGCCATTAGAAATCACCGAGACTTCCTGGTTCATTGAGTAAAAGCACAAATCTACACACCCACTTCAAAAGTCTCTGTAGTTCACGGGCCAAGAATGCAACCTTTTAAGCAACAGTTGACTTGGGTAAATGCGAAGATAATATTATGCCGCCTTAGCCAGAAATTGGGGATTGTTTGGGGCTAGGAGATGAATGTTTATAGTGCACATCATTCATTCTCTTTCATGGGACTTCTGCCATCGGAGCAAATGATCCTCCTAAGGAATTATGGTTGTGCGTTTCTGTGATAGAATTTCAACAACGCAGAATTTTAAAAAGAAGATGTACTTTGTGACTTTTCTGAAATCTTTTAAAGACCTTCGCAATGTTTTATCTCAACATTTTTTTTTTAATTGTCAGATTTTGATCCCTGAACAACCAAAGCAAAAAATAGTCCCTTTGTTACCAAGAGCTACAGAGTGATGTCCTTGAAGACTAAGATGAAAATTTAGCTTCTCTTACAGGAAAAAACAAATTCCACCAAAACCACTGTGTGATTCTGGTGTATTTTAATTACGTGTATTGTGTTTTATGTCCCCTTTTCCCCTTTTGAGTTGTTCGCCGCCCTGAGTCCCTCCCAAAGAAGGGCGGCATACAAATAAACTAATCTGAATCTGAATCTGATATAAGCTTTAAATGCCAAACATAACAAAATGTGTGATGGAGAAAAATGTGTCATACTGACTCCGTGGCAGCACCTGAACAGATCTCTCCATACGGGATATTATGACATCTTATCTACATCAGCATCAAGGTATTAACACATTGCACTCAGAAGAAGGCTCAAGTTTGTGTGGTTAAAAAAAAGAAAAGAAAGAAATGGTGGCAGGCTCTCAAAAATGTTGTAAAACAGATCCTCACAACAATGGAAAGGAATTTTGATGCCATCATTTAGTGTGCCCAAATCAAGGACTTTCTTCTTTTACTACTTCCATAGGCCTTTCAAATCCAAGTGACTTTGAATCTGAGGCACAGATGCCACAAGAAAGAGAAATCTTTAGCGTTCTTCCCCAAATACAAATGAACTTAGAATAGATATTATACTAAAGTAACTTGAAAAACATCTGACAGTTGCAGTTGATGGGGGTGGGGGGGTGGGAATCATTTGGTGAAGTGGAATATCTCCTGTTCCACTGCACTAACTCCCTCTCCAAACTCCGATAGCTATTTTTCATGTCGGCTGGCAGGTGCTGTCAGAAAGCTCCTTCTCCACTAACTTTCTGATTTCACAAATCAATTTTGGGCATCTAAGACCAGAAAGTAAGGTGCCAGTTTTCCCACATCATTCGCTTGCCATCCTGATAACCTAGCGGATCATCTGAGAGGGCTTAGTGGGGTGACAGAAAAAATGGTGAAAGACATATCTTTAGTGTGCAGTGGTTAGAGTGCATTACTGCAGGCCACTTCAGCTGACTGATATCTGCAGTTTGGCGGTTCAAATCTCACCGGCTCAAGGTTGACTCAGCCTTCCATCCTTCCGAGGTGGGTGAAATGAGGACCCGGATTGTTGGGGGCGATATGCTGACTCTGTAAACCGCTTAGAGAGGGCTGAAAGCCCTATGAAGCGGTATATAAGTCGAACTGCTATTGCTATTGCTACCCATCACCCATCTTGTCAGATAATCTCATCCACCGAATGGATCAGGCCTCTTAGTCCTGGATTCGACAGATGATTAAACCAGATAACCGTCCAAAGTCTCCACGTCTTCTGCCCTCCCAGATGAAGGAAAATATTTGAGGGATATTTTTGCACTGGTTGGTGAACATTTCATGGGAAGGGAAATGAAGATGAGGAATCTGTAGGACATGTCTAGGGAGGGGATCAAGGACATTGTCAGTTTGGAGCAGAGGTGGGTTCCTACCAGTTTGCACCTATTCGGTAGAACCGGTTCATCAAATCCACCGAACCGGTTAGAAGAGGCTCCACCAGTGGACCCGGAAAGCAGGCCACACCTACAGAAGAGGTTCCAAAAAATTTTGAAACCCACCACTGGTCCTTGGATATGATTATTCTACACTATCATGCTCATATTTATAAAACTCAGTGCCTCTGTGAAAGGTAAGGATGACTACTGCGTTTGTGGTGCAATCAGAACATTGCGTGTGTTGAAGTTGTTTTAACGCAAACCAAAGATGCCTTTTAAAAAAGAAGTTTACATCCTATTCTTATGCATGCCAGTGCTGCGTGTGAGGTAATTTAAGGTGGTTCTGACAAGTGTCATCAGCATCTTCATATCCGGTCACATGGGCAGCAAGCCACTCCCATCCGGTCACATGGGTGGCAAGCCACTCCCACAAAGGAGGCCACACCCACAGAGTAGGTTCGAACAATTTTTGAAACCCACCACTGGCTTTGACCATTAGTAGTCATTCAGATTCTTCTTTGGAGGCAGCATGAAATAAACTAGTACTTATTTCAACAAACCTGGTTCCCGATTTCTTGCACCTGACAGAATCCTTAGTTCCCTTATTCCACATTTAAAACAATAAGCACATCGCTACTTACTGGCCTTATTATTAGGGCACAATAGGGCTTGTCAATCAAGGCAGCACAATGTATGCCAACCTTCCTTCCCCTTGCCTCAAGGACGGGAAGACAGCAGGTTATTGGTACCATGAAGAAGAGTTCAAAATCTTCTCTAATGCCAACCCTTTTCAAAATGTCAGAGAACTGCAAATTGCGGGGGGGGGATGTTTAAAACACCTTTTCGTTTGAACGGTTACTGAGAACAGATGTTGACTCACAGTGTGAAGGCAGAATGGCAAAATGACAAAAGCCCAGGGTGCTGATTTACTGTTCTCACCCATTGCTTTTCCCACTGATTTACGGCAACACGGTGAAAATGCCTTTGAAAGAAGTCAATTCACTTGAACAAGTCAAACTCACCCATCTGCTACTTAAGAAAGCAAGAACAACTAGAGGATAGGAAGCACCTGAAGTTGTTACTTCTTCGAAGACTCGCTTAAAAAGAGCTGGAACATTAAGCTTTGTCGTTCACAATGGATCCATCCCATTACAAGGGCAGCCCTTGAAGAGCATTCGGAGACTTCAGCTTGTCCAGAATGCAGCCACGCGAGCGATCGTGGGTGCACCTCGGTTCACCCACGTAACACCTATCCTCCGCGAGCTGCACTGGCTGCCTATTGGTCTTCGGATATGCTTCAAGGCGCTAGTCGTCACTTATAAAGCCCTTCATGGTATTGGACCTGGGTACTTGAGAGACCGCCTGCTGCCAATTACCTCCAATAGACCGATCAGATCCCACAGATGAGGCCTCCTCCAAATTCCATCCGCCGGCCAATGCCGACTGGCGACTACCCAGAGTAGAGCCTTCTCTGTGGCTGCTCCGACCCTCTGGAACGAGCTCCCCGTGGAGATTCGAACCCTCACCACCCTCCAGGCCTTCTGCAAAGCCCTTAAAACCTGGCTGTTCCGACAGGCCTGGGGCTAAAGAGCTTTTGCCCCCCCTCCTCGAATTTGTATGGTTGTTGTGTGTTTTAATTGTGTATTGTTATGTTTCGTCTTTTTATCCCCTGTCTGTACCCCCTTTCCCTGACTGAATTGTGAGCCGCCCTGAGTCACCTTCGGGGGAAAGGGCGGCATATAAATGTAATAAATCCAATCCAATCCAATTACATTCTTTTCATCAGTGCTAAACTTCACTTAGGTTTACCTTTATATGTGTAGGGAGATAACAGGAAAAAACTCACTCTCTGGAAATACAAACTGTCTATCCAGTCTCTCTCAAAAACACATTTACTTCATTTTATGAAGCACCTGTTGATTGATTGATTGATTGATTGATTGATTGATTGATTGATTGATATGTTAGGAAAAAGAAAAATGTTTACAAGAGTCTTTTGAAATCTTTCAACATCATACAGCCTAGAATCTGTTGACTCCTGCAAATTAATTGTACTATCTCATAATAGGAAGTTTGGACACCTGGCTGTATACCCCCACAATGACAGGAAAGGAATAGGGAGTTTTGCTCAAGATTGCGACAGGAGTCCCTTTTATTCTACGCACGGCTGTATTGTGAAAAGGGAAAAATAGCACTGTAGATATCCAATTGTGTATCTAGTATTGTAGATGGAAGATACAGAAGAGGAACTTAGAGACGTCAAGGTAAAATGAAGATTATAACTACATTGATAAGCAAAAAGATTTTATTAAACTATCATTCCAATATCATTCACTAACAGCTACAATAGCTACAGCTAGCAAAAAGAGTTTAAAGGCATACACTTCCTTCTCTGAATATATCTGGCACAGACGAACACACACACACACACCCTTCATCACGTATGAACGATTTTAGTAACTTACCATCTTCTCTTAAAATGCAACAAATGATCTTCTCTTTCGATATCTTATCTTATCAATAAACAAATCCATAACACATTGTCATTTTGGTCCTGATGTTAGCAAAAGTCCATTAAGAGTTACCAGAAATAATAATATATATCCTTGATCAAATAAACCAACTTTATATTCTTTCTTTTTACTTCTAACAATCTTGATCTTTCTTCTCTCAAATACTCTCTTAGAATTTGAATTCTTTTCATTTTTTCTTTGTCCCTTTTCACAAAATTCTTGAAAGCTTTAAGAAGTCTTAACAAGCTACTTTTGTAAATCCAAGAAAGGAAAATTATCCAGGTCATACTCTCAATTTTTTTGTTTTTTTTTATCCCTTGTAGTTATTCAGACATCAGCCAGTTTATTTTGTATGCATGGTAACATCTTTTCCATGTCCTCCTTATAATCTATCATTTTTCATGCAAGTAGTCTCAATCTTGTCAAGTTAAACTTGTTCCTCTTCTATAAGAACTTTTATTTAACTTTTAAGCAGAGTCTATCTACAGAGCCAAATACTCTTGAAACTAATTTCTAGGCACAAAGTTCCTTCAATATGTTCAATGTCATTCTGTATTTGTAAGTCAAGTTTGAATGTAGTTCTCCTTTAATCAGAATCTTTAGTTTCCTATAGTTCCCTCTAGTGTCCAATTTTTAAAATCTTTCTTTTCAGTGAGGAGCCGAGGTGGCGCCCCCTGATTGTTTTTCACATAACTGTTGCAACATCCCTATGGTCACATGATCAAAATTCAGATTCCTGGCAACTGGATCAGTGTCCCAGAATCATGTGATCACCTTTTGTGATTTTCTGACAAGCAAAGTCAACTGGGAAACCAGATCCACTTAACAACTGCAGTGATTCACTTAATAACTATGGCCAGAAAAGTCATAAAATGGGGGCAAAAATCACTTAACAACCGTCTCACTTAGCAACAGAAATTGTGGGCTCAATTGTGCTCATAACACAAGGACTACCTGTATTTCTAGCACACATTCACCATATTCTGCACAGTAAGTTCTTGAATTTTAGGCCCCTTCAGAGATTATATGGCTATAGTTAATAATCTACCCTATATGGTGACCTGGAACAGACCAACCTTTTGCCAAAGGTGTGTCAACATGGAATTGATTATCAATCCAAGATTACAAGGAAAAGCAGCCGCTTCGTAGCCTCTCAAAAGTTTAAAGAAAGAAAGAATATTTCTCCTTCCTTGTCTGCTGGAGATTTGTTCTTGAACGCCCACAGCAGCGTTCCACTTGAATTTGCATCAAAAATCAAAGCGTTATTGGTTCTTCCTTTTCAGAGAACGGAAAACATGAAAGGGCAATTAAGATAAAAGCTAAGTAGCCCACTAGGAACGCTAGCTGAGAGATAACATGGGTGAACTTTAATTTGGGGTGAGGAGGGGGTACAAATCTCGGTCTGTGCAAGCATGTTAATGTAGAACAGAGAAGCTCTATCACTTAAGACTAATTGCACAGTGTGTTGGAAATCCCTACATCAGCTGTCCAATAATCATGGCGCAGTCAATAACTTTTTATTTGATTAAACCCCTTGGCTGTAAATGGGGACTTATTGCACCTCTGTTGGGCGAAATGGTTATAATTCGGAGAATAACAAATATTGCACTCCAGAATATCCCTGTGTTCCCTTTGAGGTATCTCGGGCAGACTAATGATTTTCATTTCAGATTTTCATTTCACTCTCTGCTTTCCATCGCTGTGAGGGTTTTGTGCTTAACCATAAAACGCTAACCAAAGCAAACTGCAGTTTTAATACCAGGCGAATCAAATGTAGCCAAGCCTTGAAGGTGTACTCTTTGAAAACATTTTTTTTAAAAGCCACTCACACGGGCTTTTAGTTGAGCCTCAGCAAATTATAAAATAATGCCTTTCTGTAAATAAACTTAGATCTCCTTTTTTTATACTTCTTCCACTAATAGTATGCAAAAACTTAAGAGGCCACTACTGATCCTCTGAATTCCCGAAATGCAGTAGTTAACTTAAGAACCTAAAGCACAAACGCATAAAAATCAGGGGTGAGAATAATCCCAATTTTCATTCCCTCCCTCTCCATGAGCTGCACTGACTGCAGGTGTGTTTCTGGGGGCAATTCAGTGGTGGGATTCAAGTAATTTAACAACCGGTTCTCTGCCCTGGTAACCAGCTGGGTAGGTGGGGCTTGGTGGTCATGTGACTGGGTGGGCGTGGCCAAACCAACAGGGCTAATCTTGTAAGGAAGGCAGGAAGGAAACATTCTGGTGTTGTTTCTAGCCTAATCTTTATTGACCTGCTTACAGAAACTGCCTCTCCAGTTGACGCTTATTACATTGTAACAGCTAAGGTGAAGTGCCCATCAACATGAGTGAAGTTGAGTTGGCCACGCCCACCCAGTCACATGACCACTGAGCCCCACCTACCCTGCTGGTCATTAGGGCAGAGAACTGGTTGTTCAATTATTTGAATCCCACCACTGCTTCCAACTCTGTAATTCTGTTATAGTGTTAAATCCTAATGTTTGATCTGTGGCTTAGCAAAAGGGTCAGCAAGCCTCCATACCCTGTGTAATATTCTGTAACGCCTGGCCATGATTGCTGAAAACAGTAGCCAAAGGTGGCAATACCTTTTCCTGATATTTTGAGATGAGGTGAGAAACAAATCAGAATGGAAGAAAGGAATTTCCTTGCATCTCCACATATTGCAAAACATACCTTTTTGAATTGACCATAATCTATTATATAAAATCCTTGTTGTTCTTGAAAAGCTCGGCAGTCAATTTTATTAAGTGTTTGGATGGAGGCCAACATGGAATCATAGGACTGTAAACTAGATAAGGAATTAGAAAGATGGATGCTATTCTACTTCCAGATTATTGCCAAAATGAAGAGGGAAAAAAGATAGACTTGTTTGGAAAGTCATCCCTAGGAGTCTAGCTCAGCCTAAGAAAACAATATTTCCCTGCACCAATTAAACTTACCTCTCTTTTTGTTAACTTAAAAACTGATTAGATTTTGTCTATTTCTTCTGTTCAAAAAACTATCCGTTTACCTATATGAGATTTCAATTACCTATTAAGCAGTGGTGGGTTTCAAAAATTGTTCAAACCTACTCTGTGGGTGTGGCCTCCTTTGTGGGAGTGGATTGCCGCCCATGTGACCAGATGGGAGTGGCTTGCTCCCCACGTGACCGGATATGAAGATGCTGACGACACTTGTCAGAACCACCTTAAATAACCTCACACACAGCACTGGCATGCATAAGAATATGATGTAAACTTGTTTTTTAAAAGGCATCTTTGGTTTGTGTTAAAACAACTTCAACACACGCAATGTTCTGATTGCACCACAAACGCAGTAGTCATCCTTACCTTTCACAGAGGCACTGAGTTTTATAAATAGGAGCATGATAGTGTAGAATAATCCTATCCAAGGACCAGTGGTGGGTTTCAAAAAATTTTGGAGCCTCTTCTGTAGGTGTGGCCTGCTTTCCGGGTCCACTGGTGGAACCTCTTCTAACCGGGTTGGTAGATTTGACAAACCGGTTCTACCAAATAGGTGCAAACTGGTAGGAACTCACCTCTGCTATTAAGAAACATGAGGGTTGTTTTTTACATGAGGAATCAATCAGTGTTCTTCATTGTGGCAGCCTCTTGAAGAATTAGATTAGATCTGGAAACCATCCAAGTATTTGAGAAACCTCACTGGACTGTCCATAAGAGTCTTCCATACTGGGGCTGGGTCTTAATCTATAACCACATGAAGATTCCTGACTTTTTATTATCCTCACTATTTTTTTTCCATTTATTCTTTCATGTATTACCTTGCTTATTAGAGAGTTCTTGAGAGCCACAGTAATTTCCCTATGTTTTGTGATTTTTGAATTGGTTAAATATAATGATTGGCCTAACTTCATATAAAGTACACCGACGAATCAAATAGTTGTAGTTTTTAAACTGGGCTAAAGTCAACTGCAAAGAATATTTTTATTATTATTTTAGATTTTTCGTTGTTTTCCTACTCTATTCCACATAGATTTTCATAACTTCATAAGGAAATCTAGTCTAAGTACATTATAAAAAGTAGGTCAATGTAATTTGGCAGCCTCAATGTAAAACACCATTAAAAGTTAACCCAGCTCACTGACTTTGGCACAATAAAATTAAATCAGTTACAGCTTGCCTAAGGCTAAAACCCAAAGACTTTCTGAAAACTTTTTCCTTTTTTTTTTTCACAAGATGCCACAAACTAGTATTAAATTCATTCAACCATGTCTACATTAGAAATATCATATATTTTTTTGCTCCAGTGTAATATCTAGAAGCCAAGCCACCTATGCACAGTATTTTAAAAAGCCTCTTTACATCTTTATTCTTTTTAGATTGCTGCACCACGCATCTACAGTAATTTATATATGCTTATGCTTCAAGGTTACTGTAGCAAAAAGGCCTTTGTGGATGATTTTAAAATAGCAATAGCGCATAGACTTAGGTACTGCTTTATAGTGCTTTACAGCCCTCTCTATGCGGATTAAAGAGTCAGCATATTGCCCCCAACAATTTGAGTCCTTATTTCACCTACCTCAGAAGGATGGAAGGCTGAGTCAACTTTGAGCCTGGTGGGATTTGAACTGCTAAATTGCAGGCTTCAGGCAACCGGCAGTCAGCAGAAGTAGTCTGCAGTCTCACCACTGCATTCTCACCACTTGCCACCATGGCTCATCCAATATCCATCCTCCACTCCATGAACATTGTCCTATTGGTCAGAGGGTCACATTATATTTGCTTCATCTAATTGACACCTGCCTCACTGCCGTATAAATCTGCATAGGTAGTCCTCAACTTACAATCAGGACCAGAATTTCTGCTGCTAAACAAGGTGGTTATTAAGTGAGTTGCATCCAAATTTATGCCGTTTCCTCTCTCTTTTTGTTTTTTTGCAATGATTGTTAAATGAATCATTGCAGTTAGGTGAATCATTCGGTCATTAAGCAACTCCAACTTCCTGCGTTGACTTGACTTGAGGAGCCAAGGTGGTGCAGTGGTTAAATGCAGCACTGCAGGCTACTTCAGCTGACTGCAGTTCAGCAGTTCGGCTATTCAAATCTCACCGGCTCAAGATTGACTCAGCCTTCCATCCTTCCAAGGTGGGTGAAATGAGGACCCGGATTGTTGTTGGGGGCAATATGCTGACTCTGTAAACCGCTTAGAGAGGGCTGAAAGCCCTAGGAAGCGGTATATAAGTCTAACTATTGCTATTGCTACTTCTCCAAACCAGCTGGGAAGGTTGCAAATATCAATCACCTGACCCCAGATGCTGCAATTATTGTAAATACATGCTGATTTTACCTGGCATCTGAATATTGATCACATGACCATGGAGATCAGTGGTGGGATTCAAATATTTTACCAACCAGTTCTCTGCCCTAATGACCAGCTGGGTAGGCAGGGCTCGATGGTCATGTGATCATGTGGGCGTGGCCAAGTCAACGTCACTCAGGTCGATGGGCACTTCGCCTTAGTTGTTACAATGGTAATAAGGGTTAACTGGAGAGGCAGTTTCTGTAAGCAGGGCAATAAAGATCAGGCTAGAAACAACACCAGAATGTTTCCTTCCTGCCTTCCTTACAGGATTAGCCCTGTGAAGTGGAGATTTCTTCCAACCACTGGTTCTTCGAACTGCTTAGAAAGTTACCAACCGGTTCTCCCGAATAGGTGCGAACTGGCTGAATCCCACCACTAATGGAGATGCTGCAATGGTTGCAAATGCAAGAACCAGTTGTAACTTTTTTCAGAGTTGTTGTAACTTTGAATGGTCACTAAACCAACCGTTGTAAATGGAGGACTCCCTGTACATTCCTTTCTGAAATTATTGTGCCTGGGGTATAATATTAAAGCCATGGACCTCGGGTGGATATTGGTTCATGTCCTTTTTAACTCGCTGATTTTGCCTTTAGTCTTCCGATTGCCTTCTTGTCTCTAATGAGCAAATTGTTCTCCATCTTTGAGAAAATCTAGATGTGAGGTTGGGAGCAGAGCAGGGGTGGGTTTCAACTGGTTCACGGCAGTCCCTGCGAACCGGTTGGTCGGCGAACCCGGAAGTAAGTAACTTCCGGGAACGGCGAAGGGCCCGCCCGCCCGCGGTCCTTACCCGGTTTTGACGAGTTCTGCGCTTCCACGCATGCGCAGGATGCATACAGCGCCTGCGCGATCCTCAGGAGCAGCTGGAGCGTCACGCAGACGCTAGTACGCATGCACGCACCGCGCGCGTGCACGAGGACGCCGCTGACCCCGTTCCAACCGAACCAGTTGGAACGGGGCGAGAAACCCACCCCTGGAGCAGAGAGATCACTCACTGCCAATGTTGCTCTGGTTTAGAGAAAAGAAAAATCAATTAAGAGCAGATAATTTGTATTACTCTCACAGAGTGCAGCAAATAAATTTAAAAACCGATTGTAAAGAAGTAACAGCATAAGCTTCCATAGACTATGAAAATTTATCGCATAGCAAGCTTCATATTCTATATGGCTTTGCAAGGCAGTCAGGTTCCACCACACATGACAATGGTAAAAAATAGGTCACACCACTTTAGCTGTATTTCCTTGACTTCTTATTTCTCAACTTTGCTTTTGGGGAAAGGAGTGGGGGTGGGAGATATGGTTTCTTTTGGTTTGATTTAGAAATTATCAGTTTCCCTCATCCAATTTGAAATGCAAAAAGTCCTGAACTAATTCCTTTAGAAGGCACAAATTATTGCATTCTCCTATCTAGAGAATGTTTACTCAGATAATGTGGACTGTTCTTTTCCATGCCTGTTAGCCAAAATCTTAGGATCCTTTGCTGGTTCTAATCCTGCCTGTACATTTCCCAAAATCGCTGGCGTTAATTTTAGAAGTAAAAAAGGAGCAATTACATGATAGCTTGCTTTCGAAAAGGCATATAATACTATTCCATGAAAAATAAGTTCTTCACCTGGTTGTCAGGCAATGTGGAGCTCAAGCAGAACAAAGATTTGCCTGAAATTTATTCCATTTACTGTTACTTGACCTATTTCAGTCTGAAAACCCTACTTGGGACTGTCTGTTCTATCATCTTCTGCATCCAAAGCTGTCAATTATTCCAAGTCTCTTGACTTTGTCTTCTCCTTGGGCTTCAATCACATCATTCCTCCTTCTTCTGCCTTCTTTCCAAGTCTGTATTGCTTGTATTTATACCTTCCACTTTTTCTAATTATACTGTTACTTCCTTTAGCTCTTTTTTTCCCTCTCTCATTTATGAACATACAAATCTGTTGTGGCCCGGCAAGAGCCGTTGGAGCTGCCACCAGACTCCGACAGCGAGGGGCCCTATGAGTCGGCCCTGGAGGATGTGGAGGACCCTGGAGAGGGTTCCCACTCCGAGCAGGGCGCAGAGAGGCTGGTTGGCCACCAGATGGTGCCTGAGCCTTGGATCAGCGGGGAGGAGACAAGGGAGAGTGATCCAGAAACCAACTGTGAGTTGTTCCAGGATGCTTTCCGTGCCAGGCATCTAGGAACAACTCCCTTGGCTCCTCCCCACTGCTGATGTCCGGATCACACTCCCTTGTCTCCTCCCCACTGGTCCAAGGCTCAGGTGCCTCCTGGTGGTCAGCCAGCCTCTCTGCGCCCTGCTCAGAGTCGGAACCCTGTCCAGGGTCCTCCACATCCTCCAAAGCCGACTCATAGGGCCCCTCGCTGTCGGAGTCTGGTGGCAGCTCCAACGGCTCCTGCTGGGCCACAACACAATACATAGAGCTGATATGGATGATACAGGTACAACTATAGACACAAAATCATACATAAATATACATATACACCTCGTATTCATTAGGACAATTTTTCATCAACTGGATGTTATTTAACTCACACAAAAATGAAATATAATCAAATGCAAGGAGGGATGATTTCCTTATACACAACCATACTCCGCAATAAGGTAAGGTGAAGATATGGTTTGGGGAGAAAAGGAGAAGCTATTTAAAATAATTAAAACAATTCAATTAGAAAGGAGCTGACTGTGCACTTCTAGAAACCATTTAATGCTGGAGTAATGCTCCACTATAACATCATAAATGACTGGCAGTTCTTACATATGGAATCCTATAAAATCTGAGTAAATTGCATAGCCAGGTTGCATAGCCAGGTTGTATTCCTTATATTTTTCCCTCATTATTCTGTAAATATGCTTAAAACAGAATTAAATGAATGGATTCTTATTGTAGATGCTGTCTTTACATGCTTTGTACAATGTACCTATCAAGATGGTGTGGTTTGATCTGTGCACGGTTACAACTCACTCCATTAACCAAAACAAGAGGCAGCTACATAAATATAGAACCTTAAAATGGGATAGGCAACTAAAGTAATTTAAATTACCTTTAGCAGCATAATGCTGTAGACTTAAAGGAGGAGGAGGAAGATGAGGAGGAGGAGGAGGAGGTGATGGTGGTGGTCGTTTTGTGGAGGATATTACTGCAATGCGCTCTACATGGGGCAGCCCTTGAAGAGTGTTCAAAGACTCCAGCTGGTCCAGAATGCAGCCGTGCGAGCAATTGTGGGTGCACCCCGGTACACCCACATTACACCTATCCTCCGCGAGCTGCACTGGCTACCTATTGGTCTCCGGATACGCTTCAGGGTGCTAGTTATTACTTATAAAGCCCTACATGGTATTGGACCTGGGTACTTGAGAGACCGCCTTCTGCCGATTACCTCCCACAGACCCATTCGATCCCACAGATTAGGCCTCCTCCGTATTCCATCTGCCGGCCAATGTTGGCTGGCGACTACTCGGAGGAGGGCCTTCTCTTTGGCTGCCCCGGCCCTTTGGAACGAGGTCCCCATGGAGATTCAGACCCTCTCCACCCTTCGGGCCTTACGGACGGCCATGAAGATCTGGCTGTCCCAGCAAGCCTGGGGTTGAGTTCCCCCCCCCCCTACTCGAATTTGCTGTGTCTGTTGTGCTTTTAAGTTGTTCGTATTGTCTGATTGTTTCTGTCTTACTTTTTGTAATTTCCCCTCCCTTGGCTTTTGTTCAGCCGCCCTGAGTCCCTTCGGGGAATAGGGCGGCCTACAAATTGAATAAACTCCAACTCCAACTCCAACTCTATTACCAAATATCTGCAGAACAGTGATGTATGATAAATGAAGTTGAGCCCAGACAAGACCACAGAAAATTGGGGATATTCCACCCAATATCTCTGAAGAGATATTTCAAAATCTGGTTTTATCAATTATACGATACCAAAAAATAGCAGTGGACTTATATACCGCTTCATAGGCCTTTCAGGCCTCTCTAAGCGATTTACAGAGAGTCAGCATATTGCCCCCAACAATCTGGGTCCTCATTTTACCCACCTCGGAAGGATGGAAGGCTGAGTCAACCCTGAACCGGTGAGATTTGAACCGCTGAACTGCGGATCTAGCAGTAGCCTGCAGTGCTGCATTTAACCACTGCGCCACCTTGGCTCTTGATAAAGGACCATATTTGTAGCTCGGAGGTGAAATGAGGGGTCCTGGGTACTCTTTGAGTTGGGTTGTTTCCATGCAGAAACAACATCAGTTTAGCACTGATGATATTACCTAGTTTCGGTAATAAAACATCTGCAAGAAAACAATGAGGCTCAATCAATATTTGTCCACTTAAATATGAGCCAGCGGTATGCTGCCGTCGCCAAAAGAGCCAATGCAATCCTAGGCTGTATTAACAGAGGGGTAGAATAAAGATCACATAAAGTTAGGCCTTTAGGCCTTGATATGACACACCACACACACACACACACACACACACACACACACACCACACACACACATGATCCACAAGACTTGGGATGAGCTGAACTGCCACAAATACTATATTTTATTTACTGTCATTTGTTAACCAAAAAAGCAGAGCAGGCCATATAGGAATAATAAAGCTGTTGCCCTTCTATAGATCGTGTCATCCATTTGTCAACGTCAATTTATTTTGCTACTTTTATTCAGAGGACAGGGGTGCTATAGAAAACCAAATCTGCAATTTAAAAGGCGGAAGCTCTTCTTCCCTCCCCTTGCAAACGTGACATATTGCTGTGATATATCAATTGATGCATCCTATTATTGTCAAAGATTTTGTCAAATGAAATGTTGTTAAGGTAAGGAATGAAATGTATTATCCGGCCGCACCATTCTTCCCACTCCTTGCACTAGTCAGATAACAGAAAAGATTAACAAGCAGAAAACCGTGTTCTTGTTAAAATAAATAAACAAACAACTGTTAATTAGTTATAGGATTATAAGACTAGGGAACCTGCCAATAACTGAATTCAAGATCCTGGCTTATTCTTTATCCTACAGGTAATGAGGTGTTTACTGGCTGCCTTGCACAGGTGCATATTTATGTATGGAAAGTGTCAACTTTTGTAGTAATTTATCTTCTTGGGCTGATGAGATGTGGCATGCAATTTGGTACTCTTGACAGCTCCGTTAGCTGAATGTCACTGGCCTGAGTAAAAAAAAAAAAAATTTGAAACAAAAAGGGTTAATTTACCATCCACAGTATCAATCACTTGTCCTTCTGTACAATGATACCTCCTATGCATAGCCCACTTCTGCCAAACCTGTGTGTGAATTTGTTTATAAAAGGGGAAAACAAGGAAGTCAGAATGCAATTTTGCCCCATGCAGTAAATTATACATAGACCCCACAGGAGTTTGTTTTGTGAACTTCTTGGTAAGTAATATAATCCTTTGGGGCACAAGGATTATAAGGATGCCCCATTGTGGGATCTCTCCCCAAATTGTAAAGAACTGGCACCTCTCCTTTCCTTAAAGTACAGAAATAAGTGGTGCAGGGGTATTTTAAGATGCCAGTGTCCTTTCTGAGGTTCTTAGATTAAACATTTGGGGTGTGTCCATACCAGAGGTGGGTTCCTTACCAGTTCGCACCTATTCGGTAGAACCAGTTCGTCAAATCTACCGAACCGGTTAGAAGAGGTTCCACCAGTGGACCCGGAAAGCAGGCCACACCTACAGAAGAGGTTCCAAAAAATTTTGAAACCCACCACTCACACACACACACACACACACACACACACACAGAAAGAGAAAGAGAAAGAAAGAAATAAAGAAAGAAAGAAAGAAAAAAAGAAAGAAAAAGTGAGAGATGAAAGAAAAAAAGGAAAAAGGGACAGAGAGACAAAAGGAAGGAAAGAGAGAGAGAGAGAGAGGGAGAAAACACATGGCCGGCAAGCCACTCCCACCAGGTCACATGGGCGGCAAGCCACTCCCACAAAGAAGGCCACACCCACAGAGTAGGTTCGAAAAATTTTTGAAACCCACCACATGGACATACATACAATAAATTGCACAGTATAGTAAATAAACAGGGTTCAGCTTCTAAGAAGGGCCTAAACATTTATAAACTGTGCAAATTAGTGGAAGGACTAGGGGGGGGGGGATAGTTTATATTTTAAATTTCTCTTTTCCTTTTTTTAAAACTCTTTTTGTTTTTGTTTTTTGTTTATATTTATTTTCTTTAACATGCAAAATAATAATAACATGGTGGAGATATCAGCATTAATTATTCAGTTTATGATGGAAACCCTTATTGCACAACAAATACTTTGATGTAATTTGCAGTTGTTTATTAGTACTATGTTTAGCCTTGGGTGTAAAATTTAAATAACCTTTTCTTACAGCAATAGCGTTTAGACTTATATGCTGCTTCATTGTGCTTTTACAGCCCTCTCTAAATGGTTTACAGAGTCAACATATTGCTCCCAACAAATCTGGCTCCTTATTTTACCGACCTCGGAAGGATGGAAGGCTGAGTCAACCATCAGCCAGTCAGGATTGAACTCCTGGAGTAAGCAGTAATTTAGCCTGCAGTACTGCATTTTAACTACTGCACCACCATGACTTGGTGTTGACATCAATATATCAAATCATGCAAACCTCTTATTTTTATCTTATTATCAAAGATTTATGTTATCTAAATGTTAGGATGTTAATAATCTCTGGTCAATACTGAATAAATGTAACTATTGAAATAATATAATGTATTATATCATATAATAAAACAATTATATCTCATTTTAGTAAAATCAATGGAATATAATATTTTCAGATTCCTACATTTAGATTTGGTTAAAGATATAATCTTTGCTTTAATCAAGCTCTATGATTTTTTTTTCTTAGTCTCTACGTTATTCTTAGCTCAGCTTTTACATCTTCTTGTATGTTTCTTCTATGTTTGTGCACACCATCAAATCAGTCTTGAGTATGACAACTGCCTCCACAAATCCTTTTATACCTGTTTAATTCAGTACTAATAACATCATATTAAAATATTATATACAGAAGGCCATTGGAATAGGTGTTTCTGATCATCAAGAGTCTATCAATTTCAAAATCTGGGAGTTGAAGTCCAGGCATCTTCAAGTTGCCAAGGTTGCGAAACACTGATCTATTTATATTTAACAAGTGTTTGTAACTCATATATCTTAAAGTATTATAAACCAACAGACAATTAAAAATTATTTCACAACTCAGAATGTTCTATTCTCTTATTGTAGAACTGAAATTCAGTATTTATGAACTTATAGAACACGATGTGTTTTTTGTTAACACTAGCCTCAAAAATTTAGAAAGCATTTCACATGTGATTTATAGAGAGAGGGGAGGGGAGGGGAGGGAGAAGTTCATTCTAGTACCAACTGGACAGTGGTGGGATTCAAATAATTTAAGAACCGGTTCTCTGCTCTAATGATTATCAGGGTAGGTGGGGCTCGGTGGTCATGTGACTGGGTGGGCTTGGCCAATTCAAGGTCACTCAGGTCGATGGGCGCTGTTATAATGTAATAAAGGTTAACCGGAGAGGCAGTTTCTGTAAGCAGGGCAACAAATATTAGGCTAGAAACAACACTAGAATGTTTCCTTCCTGCCTTCCTTACAGGATTATCCATGTAAAGTGGGGGGAAAAACAAAAGGAGATTTCTTCCAACAACCGGTTCTCTGAACCACTTAGAAAGTTACCAATCGGTTCTCCCGAATAGGTGCGAACTGGCTGAATCCCACCACTGCAACTGGGCCACCTCCTCCCTATCTGTATCCCATACAAAGAATATGATCATCAGCTCTCTTGTCAGAATAATCTCAGAGCACCATTTCTTTTTGTTAAAAAAAAATATTTCTGGTGATTTTATTAGTGACACTATTTCTAAAAAAAAATGTATTGCAAACTATGTTCATTTGTATATCTGCTGCATATGCTCCCACGAAAATTCATTGCTCACATGAAAATTCAGTGCATGCCTGGATGTCTCGTAAAAAATCATAGGATAGTTAAGGAAAATCTCAGACTGCAGATGGATCTCTGGAAAAGTCATTGTTGATGCATTCAAGCGCAAACCACATTCTAGGGGAATTCAACTCACACGTTAAACCAAGGATACTATGACATCAGGAAAATTAGAATTAGGCATGAAATGAAATGAAAAAGATAATAATGCCACTTAATCCGAATAATGTTGGCATCTTGGGGAATCTTCGATTAGGAAACAAAGTTGAGAGCATTTAAAGTGTAAGGCTGCATTTGAAAGAAAGAATCATAGACAAGAGACTGGGTAAAGCCATGGATTGTCCCACTTTTGGGGAGAGCTATGGAAAGTGAAATCTAACAATGACTTAAAAGCAGAACTAGGGATAATTGTAACTAAGGCAAAATCTCCAGAAGTGATCTATTCCACCTTCTAGAGCCTTCTAACTCTCTTACACTAAAATAAGCATAATGAGGACGGCCATTTCCTCATCTCATACATGGCTGGACAATGCTAAAATACACTGTCAAGCACTACAAAGGATTCTGCCGAAGGGAAGGAACTGAGGACAAACATTGGAGGTTAGAATGCAGATGCTGAGTTTCTGATGAAAAATAGATGGAAGAAAGCCTATCGAAGAGGCTCATTGATTTCAGAGGTGGGTTCCTACCAGTTCGCACCTATTCGGTAGAACCGGTTCATCAAATCTACCGAACCAGTTAGAAGAGGTTCCACCAGTGGACCGGAAAGCAGGCCACACTTACAGAAGAGGTTCCATAATTTTTTGAAACCCACCACTGGTCCTTGGATATGATTATTCTACACTATCATGCTCCTATTTATAAAGCTCAGTGCCTCTGTGAAAGGTAAGGATGACTACTGCGTTTGTGGTGCAATCAGAACATTGCGTGTGTTGAAGTTGTTTTAACGCAAACCAAAGATGCCTTTTAAAAAACAAGTTTACATTATATTCTTATGCACGCCAGTGCTGTGTGTGAGGTAATTTAAGGTGGTTCTGCCAAGTGTCGTCGGCATCTTCATATCCGGTCACATGGGCGGCAAGCCACTCCCAT